>NW_028154738.1:0-260000 GCF_963457635.1 Microchirus variegatus
GTTTAAGGAATATTTTTAAAGAATTTCTGAAAATCAGGAAAGCGATCCATGCACTTAGGCAGTGACTAAACTTTTTTGTCAAAAAAGACCCCAAAAGTATCTTGGAATGTCTTGAAATTGTACACAGTCATAGTCAAGCATGCCCTGAACAAGAATATGTTGAATATATTTGCATATCTCTTGAAGAATATTTTTAATTAATTTTTGAAAATCCGAAAAGCGATCCATGCACTTGGACATTCCAAGTATGTTGGAATGTCTTGAATTTGTACTCAGTCATAGTCAACGACGCCCTGAACAAGAATCAATTGAAAATATTTGCATATCTCTTAAGGAATATTTTTAATGAATTTTTGAAAATGATGAAAGTCTGTGCACTTAGGCAGTGACTTAACTTTTTATTCAAAAAAGACCCCAAAGGTATCTTGGAATGTCTTGAAATTGTACACAGTCATAGTCAAGCATGCCCTGAACAAGAATCCGTTGAATATATTTGCATATCTCTTGAAGAATATTTTTAATGAACTTTTGAAAATCAGGAAAGCGATCCATGCACTTGGACATTCCAAGTATGTTGGAATGTCTTGAAATTGTACTCAGTCATAGTCAACGACGCCCTGAACAAGAATCCGTTGAAAATATTTGCATATCGTTTAAGGAATATTTTTAAAGAATTTCTGAAAATCAGGAAAGCGATCCATGCACTTAGGCAGTGACTAAACTTTTTTGTCAAAAAAGACCCCAAAAGTATCTTGGAATGTCTTGAAATTGTACACAGTCATAGTCAAGCATGCCCTGAACAAGAATATGTTGAATATATTTGCATATCTCTTGAAGAATATTTTTAATTAATTTTTGAAAATCCGAAAAGCGATCCATGCACTTGGACATTCCAAGTATGTTGGAATGTCTTGAAATTGTACTCAGTCATAGTCAACGACGCCCTGAACAAGAATCAATTGAAAATATTTGCATATCTCTTAAGGAATATTTTTAATGAATTTTTGAAAATGAGGAAAGTCTGTGCACTTAGGCAGTGACTTAACTTTTTATTCAAAAAAGACCCCAAAAGTATCTTGGAATGTCTTGAAATTGTACACAGTCATAGTCAAGCATGCCCTGAACAAGAATCCGTTGAATATATTTGCATATCGTTTAAGGAATATTTTTAAAGAATTTCTGAAAATCAGGAAAGCGATTCATGCACTTAGGCAGTGACTTAACTTTTTCGTCAAAAAAGACCCCAAAAGTATCTTGGAATGTCTTGAAATTGTACACAGTCATAGTCAAGAATGCCCTGAACAAGAATCCGTTGAATATATTTGCATATCTCTTGAAGAATATTTTTAATGAATTTTTGAAAATCCGGAAAGCGATCCATGCCCTTGGACATTCCAAGTATGTTGGAATGTCTTGAAATTGTACTCAGTCATAGTCAACGACGCCCTGAACAAGAATCCATTGAAAATATTTGCATATCTCTTAAGGAATATTTTTAATGAATTTTTGAAAATGATGAAAGTCTGTGCACTTAGGCAGTGACTTAACTTTTTATTCAAAAAAGACCCCAAAGGTATCTTGGAATGTCTTGAAATTGTACACAGTCATAGTCAAGCATGCCCTGAACAAGAATCCGTTGAATATATTTGCATATCTCTTGAAGAATATTTTTAATGAACTTTTGAAAATCAGGAAAGCGATCCATGCACTTGGACATTCCAAGTATGTTGGAATGTCTTGAAATTGTACTCAGTCATAGTCAACGACGAACTGAACAAGAATCCGTTGAAAATATTTGCATATCGCTAAAGGAATATTTCTAATGAATTTTTGAAAATCAGGAAAGCGATCCATGCACTTAGGCAGTGACTTAACTTTTTTGTCAAAAAAGACCCCAAAAGTATCTTGGAATGTCTTGAAATTGTACACAGTCATAGTCAAGCATGCCCTGAACAAGAATCCGTTGAATATATTTGCATATCTCTTGAAGAATATTTTTAATGAATTTTTGAAAATCCGAAAAGCGATCCATGCACTTGGACATTCCAAGTATGTTGGAATGTCTTGAAATTGTACTCAGTCATAGTCAACGACGCCCTGAACAAGAATCAATTGAAAATATTTGCATATCTCTTAAGGAATATTTTTAATGAATTTTTGAAAATGAGGAAAGTCTGTGCACTTAGGCAGTGACTTAACTTTTTATTCAAAAAAGACCCCAAAAGTATCTTGGAATGTCTTGAAATTGTACACAGTCATAGTCAAGCATGCCCTGAACAAGAATCCGTTGAATATATTTGCATATCTCTTGAAGAATATTTTTAATGAACTTTTGAAAATCAGGAAAGCGATCCATGCACTTGGACATTCCAAGTATGTTGGAATGTCTTGAAATTGTACTCAGTCATAGTCAACGACGCCCTGAACAAGAATCCGTTGAAAATATTTGCATATCGTTTAAGGAATATTTTTAAAGAATTTCTGAAAATCAGGAAAGCGATCCATGCACTTAGGCAGTGACTTAACTTTTTCGTCAAAAAAGACCCCAAAAGTATCTTGGAATGTCTTGAAATTGTACACAGTCATAGTCAAGCATGCCCTGAACAAGAATCCGTTGAATATATTTGCATATCTCTTGAAGAATATTTTTAATGAACTTTTGAAAATCAGGAAAGCGATCCATGCACTTGGACATTCCAAGTATGTTGGAATGTCTTGAAATTGTACTCAGTCATAGTCAACGACGCCCTGAACAAGAATCCGTTGAAAATATTTGCATATCGCTTAAGGAATATTTTTAATGAATTTTTGAAAATCAGGAAAGCGATCCATGCACTTAGGCAGTGACTTAACTTTTTTGTCAAAAAAGACCCTAAAAGTATCTTGGAATGTCTTGAAATTGTACACAGTCATAGTCAAGCATGCCCTGAACAAGAATCCGTTGAATATATTTGCATATCTCTTGAAGAATATTTTTAATGAATTTTTGAAAATCCGAAAAGCGATCCATGCACTTGGACATTCCAAGTATGTTGGAATGTCTTTAAATTGTACTCAGTCATAGTCAACGACGCCCTGAACAAGAATCAATTGAAAATATTTGCATATCTCTTAAGGAATATTTTTAATGAATTTTTGAAAATGAGGAAAGTCTGTGCACTTAGGCAGTGACTTAACTTTTTATTCAAAAAAGACCCCAAAAGTATCTTGGAATGTCTTGAAATTGTACACAGTCATAGTCAAGCATGCCCTGAACAAGAATCCGTTGAATATATTTGCATATCTCTTGAAGAATATTTTTAATGAACTTTTGAAAATCAGGAAAGCGATCCATGCACTTGGACATTCCAAGTATGTTGGAATGTTTTGAAATTGTACTCAGTCATAGTCAACGACGCCCTGAACAAGAATCCGTTGAAAATATTTGCATATCGCTTAAGGAATATTTTTAATGAATTTTTGAAAATCAGGAAAGCGATCCATGCACTTAGGCAGTGACTTAACTTTTTATTCAAAAAAGACCCCAAAAGTATCTTGGAATGTCTTGAAATTGTACACAGTCATAGTCAAGCATGCCCTGAACAAGAATCCGTTGAATATATTTGCATATCTCTTGAAGAATATTTTTAATGAACTTTTGAAAATCAGGAAAGCGATCCATGTACTTGGACATTCAAAGTAAGTTGGAATGTCTTGAAATTGTACTCGGTCATAGTCAACGACGCCCTGAACAAGAATCCGTTGAAAATATTTGCATATCGCTTAAGGAATATTTTTAATGAATTTTTGAAAATCAGGAAAGCGATCCATGCACTTAGGCAGTGACTTAACTTTTTTGTCAAAAAAGACCCCAAAAGTATCTTGGAATGTCTTGAAATTGTACACAGTCATAGTCAAGCATGCCCTGAACAAGAATCCGTTGAATATATTTGCATATCTCTTGAAGAATATTTTTAATGAATTTTTGAAAATCCGAAAAGCGATCCATGCACTTGGACATTCCAAGTATGTTGGAATGTTTTGAAATTGTACACAGTCATAGTCAAGCATGCCCTGAACAAGAATCCGTTGAATATATTTGCATATCGCTTAAGGAATATTTTTAATGAATTTTTGAAAATGAGGAAAGTCTGTGCACTTAGGCAGTGACTTAACTTTTTCGTCAAAAAAGACCCCAAAAGTATCTTGGAATGTCTTGAAATTGTACACAGTCATAGTCAACGACGCCCTGAACAAGAATCCGTTGAAAATATTTGCATATCGCTTAAGGAATATTTTTAATGAATTTTTGAAAATCAGGAAAGCGATCCATGCACTTAGGCAGTGACTTAACTTTTTTGTCAAAAAAGACCCCAAAAGTATCTTGGAATGTCTTGAAATTGTACACAGTCATAGTCAAGCATGCCCTGAACAAGAAACCGTTGAATATATTTGCATATCTCTTGAAGAATACTTTTAATGAATTTTTGAAAATCCGAAAAGCGATCCATGCACTTGGACATTCCAAGTATGTTGGAATGTTTTGAAATTGTACACAGTCATAGTCAAGCATGCCCTGAACAAGAATCCGTTGAATATATTTGCATATCGCTTAAGGAATATTTTTAATGAATTTTTGAAAATCAGGAAAGCAATCCATGCACTTAGGCAGTGACTTAACTTTTTTGTCAAAAAAGACCCCAAAAGTATCTTGGAATGTCTTGAAATTGTACACAGTCATAGTCAAGCATGCCCTGAACAAGAAACCGTTGAATATATTTGCATATCTCTTGAAGAATATTTTTAATGAATTTTTGAAAATCCGAAAAGCGATCCATGCACTTGGACATTCCAAGTATGTTGGAATGTCTTGAAATTGTACTCAGTCATAGTCAACGACGCCCTGAACAAGAATCAATTGAAAATATTTGCATATCTCTTAAGGAATATTTTTAATGAATTTTTGAAAATGAGGAAAGTCTGTGCACTTAGGCAGTGACTTAACTTTTTATTCAAAAAAGACCCCAAAAGTATCTTGGAATGTCTTGAAATTGTACACAGTCATAGTCAAGCATGCCCTGAACAAGAATCCGTTGAATATATTTGCATATCTCTTGAAGAATATTTTTAATGAACTTTTGAAAATCAGGAAAGCGCTCCATGCACTTGGACATTCCAAGTATGTTGGAATGTCTTGAAATTGTACTCAGTCATAGTCAACAACGCCCTGAACAAGAATCCGTTGAAAATATTTGCATATCGTTTAAGGAATATTTTTAAAGAATTTCTGAAAATGAGGAAAGCGATCCATGCACTTAGGCAGTGACTTAACTTTTTCGTCAAAAAAGACCCCAAAAGTATCTTGGAATGTCTTGAAATTGTACACAGTCATAGTCAAGCATGCCCTGGACAAGAAACCGTTGAATATATTTGCATATCTCTTGAAGAATATTTTTAATGAATTTTTGAAAATCCGAAAAGCGATCCATGCACTTGGACATTCCAAGTATGTTGGAATGTCTTGAAATTGTACTCAGTCATAGTCAACGACGCCCTGAACAAGAATCAATTGAAAATATTTGCATATCTCTTAAGGAATATTTTTAATGAATTTTTGAAAATGAGGAAAGTCTGTGCACTTAGGCAGTGACTTAACTTTTTATTCAAAAAAGACCCCAAAAGTATCTTGGAATGTCTTGAAATTGTACACAGTCATAGTCAAGCATGCCCTGAACAAGAATCCGTTGAATATATTTGCATATCTCTTGAAGAATATTTTTAATGAACTTTTGAAAATCAGGAAAGCGCTCCATGCACTTGGACATTCCAAGTATGTTGGAATGTCTTGAAATTGTACTCAGTCATAGTCAACGACGCCCTGAACAAGAATCCGTTGAAAATATTTGCATATCGTTTAAGGAATATTTTTAAAGAATTTCTGAAAATCAGGAAAGCGATCCATGCACTTAGGCAGTGACTTAACTTTTTCGTCAAAAAAGACCCCAAAAGTATCTTGGAATGTCTTGAAATTGTACACAGTCATAGTCAAGCATGCCCTGAACAAGAATCCGTTGAATATATTTGCATATCTCTTGAAGAATATTTTTAATGAACTTTTGAAAATCAGGAAAGCGATCCATGCACTTGGACATTCAAAGTATGTTGGAATGTCTTGAAATTGTACTCAGTCATAGTCAACGACGCCCTGAACAAGAATCCGTTGAAAATATTTGCATATCGCTTAAGGAATATTTTTAATGAATTTTTGAAAATCAGGAAAGCGATCCATGCACTTAGGCAGTGACTTAACTTTTTCGTCAAAAAAGACCCCAAAAGTATCTTGGAATGTCTTGAAATTGTACACAGTCATAGTCAAGCATGCCCTGAACAAGAATCCGTTGAATATATTTGCATATCTCTTGAAGAATATTTTTAATGAATTTTTGAAAATCCGGAAAGCTATCCATGCACTTGGACATTCCAAGTAAGTTGGAATGTCTTGAAATTGTACTCAGTCATAGTCAACGACGCCCTGAACAAGAATCTATTGAAAATATTTGCATATCTCTTAAGGAATATTTTTAATGAATTTTTGAAAATGAGGAATTTCTGTGCACTTAGGCAGTGACTTAACTTTTTATTCAAAAAAGACCCCAAAAGTATCTTGGAATGTCTTGAAATTGTACACAGTCATAGTCAAGCATGCCGTGAACAAGAATCCGTTGAATATATTTGCATATCTCTTGAAGAATATTTTTAATGAACTTTTGAAAATCAGGAAAGCGATCCATGTACTTGGACATTCAAAGTATGTTGGAATGTCTTGAAATTGTACTCGGTCATAGTCAACGACGCCCTGAACAAGAATCCGTTGAAAATATTTGCATATCGCTTAAGGAATATTTTTAAAGAATTTCTGAAAATCAGGAAAGCGATCCATGCACTTAGGCAGTGACTTAACTTTTTTGTCAAAAAAGACCCCAAAAGTATCTTGGAATGTCTTGAAATTGTACACAGTCATAGTCAAGCATGCCCTGAACAAGAATCCGTTGAATATATTTGCATATCTCTTGAAGAATATTTTTAATGAACTTTTGAAAATCAGGAAAGCGATCCATGCACTTGGACATTCCAAGTATGTTGGAATGTCTTGAAATTGTACTCAGTCATAGTCAACGACGCCCTGAACAAGAATCCGTTGAAAATATTTGCATATCGCTTAAGGAATATTTTTAATGAATTTTTGAAAATCAGGAAAGCGATCCATGCACTAAGGCAGTGACTTAACTTTTTCGTCAAAAAAGACCCCAAAAGTATCTTGGAATGTCTTGAAATTGTACACAGTCATAGTCAAGCATGCCCTGAACAAGAATCCGTTGAATATATTTGCATATCTCTTGAAGAATATTTTTAATGAATTTTTGAAAATCCGGAAAGCTATCCATGCACTTGGACATTCCAAGTAAGTTGGAATGTCTTGAAATTGTACTCAGTCATAGTCAACGACGCCCTGAACAAGAATCTATTGAAAATATTTGCATATCTCTTAAGGAATATTTTTAATGAATTTTTGAAAATGAGGAATTTCTGTGCACTTAGGCAGTGACTTAACTTTTTATTCAAAAAAGACCCCAAAAGTATCTTGGAATGTCTTGAAATTGTACACAGTCATAGTCAAGCATGCCGTGAACAAGAATCCGTTGAATATATTTGCATATCTCTTGAAGAATATTTTTAATGAACTTTTGAAAATCAGGAAAGCGATCCATGTACTTGGACATTCAAAGTATGCTGGAATGTCTTGAAATTGTACTCGGTCATAGTCAACAACGCCCTGAACAAGAATCCGTTGAAAATATTTGCATATCGCTTAAGGAATATTTTTAATGAATTTTTGAAAATCAGGAAAGCGATCCATGCACTTAGGCAGTGACTTAACTTTTTCGTCAAAAAAGACCCCAAAAGTATCTTGGAATGTCTTGAAATTGTACACAGTCATAGTCAAGCATGCCCTGAACAAGAATCCGTTGAATATATTTGCATATCTCTTGAAGAATATTTTTAATGAACTTTTGAAAATCAGGAAAGCGATCCATGCACTTGGACATTCCAAGTATGTTGGAATGTCTTGAAATTGTACTCAGTCATAGTCAACGACGCCCTGAACAAGAATCCGTTGAAAATATTTGCATATCGCTTAAGGAATATTTTTAATGAATTTTTGAAAATCAGGAAAGCGATCCATGCACTTAGGCAGTGACTTAACTTTTTCGTCAAAAAAGACCCCAAAAGTATCTTGGAATGTCTTGAAATTGTACACAGTCATAGTCAAGCATGCCCTGAACAAGAATCCGTTGAATATATTTGCATATCTCTTGTAGAATATTTTTAATGAATTTTTGAAAATCCGAAAAGCGATCCATGCACTTGGACATTCCAAGTATGTTGGAATGTCTTGAAATTGTACTCAGTCATAGTCAACGATGCTCTGAACAAGAATCAATTGAAAATATTTGCATATCTCTTAAGGAATATTTTTAATGAATTTTTGAAAATGAGGAAAGTCTGTGCACTTAGGCAGTGACTTAACTTTTTATTCAAAAAAGACCCCAAAAGTATCTTGGAATGTCTTGAAATTGTACACAGTCATAGTCAAGCATGCCCTGAACAAGAATCCGTTGAATATATTTGCATATCTCTTGAAGAATATTTTTAATGAACTTTTGAAAATCAGGAAAGCGATCCATGTACTTGGACATTCAAAGTATGTTGGAATGTCTTGAAATTGTACTCGGTCATAGTCAACGACGCCCTGAACAAGAATCCGTTGAAAATATTTGCATATCGCTTAAGGAATATTTTTAATGAATTTTTGAAAATCAGGAAAGCGATCCATGCACTTAGGCAGTGACTTAACTTTTTCGTCAAAAAAGACCCCAAAAGTATCTTGGAATGTCTTGAAATTGTACACAGTCATAGTCAAGCATGCCCTGAACAAGAATCCGTTGAATATATTTGCATATCTCTTGAAGAATATTTTTAATGAATTTTTGAAAATGAGGAAAGTCTGTGCACTTAGGCAGTGACTTAACTTTTTATTCAAAAAAGACCCCAAAAGTATCTTGGAATGTCTTGAAATTGTACACAGTCATAGTCAAGCATGCCCTGAACAAGAATCCGTTGAATATATTTGCATATCTCTTGAAGAATATTTTTAATGAACTTTTGAAAATCAGGAAAGCGCTCCATGCACTTGGACATTCCAAGTATGTTGGAATGTCTTGAAATTGTACTCAGTCATAGTCAACGATGCTCTGAACAAGAATCAATTGAAAATATTTGCATATCTCTTAAGGAATATTTTTAATGAATTTTTGAAAATGAGGAAAGTCTGTGCACTTAGGCAGTGACTTAACTTTTTATTCAAAAAAGACCCCAAAAGTATCTTGGAATGTCTTGAAATTGTACACAGTCATAGTCAAGCATGCCCTGAACAAGAATCCGTTGAATATATTTGCATATCTCTTGAAGAATATTTTTAATGAACTTTTGAAAATCAGGAAAGCGATCCATGTACTTGGACATTCAAAGTATGTTGGAATGTCTTGAAATTGTACTCGGTCATAGTCAACGACGCCCTGAACAAGAATCCGTTGAAAATATTTGCATATCGCTTAAGGAATATTTTTAATGAATTTTTGAAAATCAGGAAAGCGATCCATGCACTTAGGCAGTGACTTAACTTTTTCGTCAAAAAAGACCCCAAAAGTATCTTGGAATGTCTTGAAATTGTACACAGTCATAGTCAAGCATGCCCTGAACAAGAATCCGTTGAATATATTTGCATATCTCTTGAAGAATATTTTTAATGAATTTTTGAAAATGAGGAAAGTCTGTGCACTTAGGCAGTGACTTAACTTTTTATTCAAAAAAGACCCCAAAAGTATCTTGGAATGTCTTGAAATTGTACTCAGTCATAGTCAACGACGCCCTGAACAAGAATCCGTTGAAAATATTTGCATATCGCTTAAGGAATATTTTTAATGAATTTTTGAAAATCAGGAAAGCGATCCATGCACTTAGGCAGTGACTTAACTTTTTCGTCAAAAAAGACCCCAAAAGTATCTTGGAATGTCTTGAAATTGTACACAGTCATAGTCAAGCATGCCCTGAACAAGAATCCGTTGAATATATTTGCATATCTCTTGTAGAATATTTTTAATGAATTTTTGAAAATCCGAAAAGCGATCCATGCACTTGGACATTCCAAGTATGTTGGAATGTCTTGAAATTGTACTCAGTCATAGTCAACGATGCTCTGAACAAGAATCAATTGAAAATATTTGCATATCTCTTAAGGAATATTTTTAATGAATTTTTGAAAATGAGGAAAGTCTGTGCACTTAGGCAGTGACTTAACTTTTTATTCAAAAAAGACCCCAAAAGTATCTTGGAATGTCTTGAAATTGTACACAGTCATAGTCAAGCATGCCCTGAACAAGAATCCGTTGAATATATTTGCATATCTCTTGAAGAATATTTTTAATGAACTTTTGAAAATCAGGAAAGCGATCCATGTACTTGGACATTCAAAGTATGTTGGAATGTCTTGAAATTGTACTCGGTCATAGTCAACGACGCCCTGAACAAGAATCCGTTGAAAATATTTGCATATCGCTTAAGGAATATTTTTAATGAATTTTTGAAAATCAGGAAAGCGATCCATGCACTTAGGCAGTGACTTAACTTTTTCGTCAAAAAAGACCCCAAAAGTATCTTGGAATGTCTTGAAATTGTACACAGTCATAGTCAAGCATGCCCTGAACAAGAATCCGTTGAATATATTTGCATATCTCTTGAAGAATATTTTTAATGAATTTTTGAAAATGAGGAAAGTCTGTGCACTTAGGCAGTGACTTAACTTTTTATTCAAAAAAGACCCCAAAAGTATCTTGGAATGTCTTGAAATTGTACACAGTCATAGTCAAGCATGCCCTGAACAAGAATCCGTTGAATATATTTGCATATCTCTTGAAGAATATTTTTAATGAACTTTTGAAAATCAGGAAAGCGCTCCATGCACTTGGACATTCCAAGTATGTTGGAATGTCTTGAAATTGTACTCAGTCATAGTCAACGATGCTCTGAACAAGAATCAATTGAAAATATTTGCATATCTCTTAAGGAATATTTTTAATGAATTTTTGAAAATGAGGAAAGTCTGTGCACTTAGGCAGTGACTTAACTTTTTATTCAAAAAAGACCCCAAAAGTATCTTGGAATGTCTTGAAATTGTACACAGTCATAGTCAAGCATGCCCTGAACAAGAATCCGTTGAATATATTTGCATATCTCTTGAAGAATATTTTTAATGAACTTTTGAAAATCAGGAAAGCGATCCATGTACTTGGACATTCAAAGTATGTTGGAATGTCTTGAAATTGTACTCGGTCATAGTCAACGACGCCCTGAACAAGAATCCGTTGAAAATATTTGCATATCGCTTAAGGAATATTTTTAATGAATTTTTGAAAATCAGGAAAGCGATCCATGCACTTAGGCAGTGACTTAACTTTTTCGTCAAAAAAGACCCCAAAAGTATCTTGGAATGTCTTGAAATTGTACACAGTCATAGTCAAGCATGCCCTGAACAAGAATCCGTTGAATATATTTGCATATCTCTTGAAGAATATTTTTAATGAATTTTTGAAAATGAGGAAAGTCTGTGCACTTAGGCAGTGACTTAACTTTTTATTCAAAAAAGACCCCAAAAGTATCTTGGAATGTCTTGAAATTGTACACAGTCATAGTCAAGCATGCCCTGAACAAGAATCCGTTGAATATATTTGCATATCTCTTGAAGAATATTTTTAATGAACTTTTGAAAATCAGGAAAGCGCTCCATGCACTTGGACATTCCAAGTATGTTGGAATGTCTTGAAATTGTACTCAGTCATAGTCAACGACGCCCTGAACAAGAATCCGTTGAAAATATTTGCATATCGTTTAAGGAATATTTTTAAAGAATTTCTGAAAATCAGGAAAGCGATCCATGCACTTAGGCAGTGACTTAACTTTTTCGTCAAAAAAGACCCCAAAAGTATCTTGGAATGTCTTGAAATTGTACACAGTCATAGTCAAGCATGCCCTGAACAAGAATCCGTTGAATATATTTGCATATCTCTTGAAGAATATTTTTAATGAACTTTTGAAAATCAGGAAAGCAATCCATGCACTTGGACATTCAAAGTATGTTGGAATGTCTTGAAATTGTACTCAGTCATAGTCAACGACGCCCTGAACAAGAATCCGTTGAAAATATTTGCATATCGCTTAAGGAATATTTTTAATGAATTTTTGAAAATCAGGAAAGCGATCCATGCACTTAGGCAGTGACTTAACTTTTTCGTCAAAAAAGACCCCAAAAGTATCTTGGAATGTCTTGAAATTGTACACAGTCATAGTCAAGCATGCCCTGAACAAGAATCCGTTGAATATATTTGCATATCTCTTGAAGAATATTTTTAATGAATTTTTGAAAATCCGGAAAGCTATCCATGCACTTGGACATTCCAAGTAAGTTGGAATGTCTTGAAATTGTACTCAGTCATAGTCAACGACGCCCTGAACAAGAATCTATTGAAAATATTTGCATAGCTCTTAAGGAATATTTTTAATGAATTTTTGAAAATGAGGAATTTCTGTGCACTTAGGCAGTGACTTAACTTTTTATTCAAAAAAGACCCCAAAAGTATCTTGGAATGTCTTGAAATTGTACACAGTCATAGTCAAGCATGCCGTGAACAAGAATCCGTTGAATATATTTGCATATCTCTTGAAGAATATTTTTAATGAACTTTTGAAAATCAGGAAAGCGATCCATGTACTTGGACATTCAAAGTATGTTGGAATGTCTTGAAATTGTACTCGGTCATAGTCAACGACGCCCTGAACAAGAATCCGTTGAAAATATTTGCATATCGCTTAAGGAATATTTTTAAAGAATTTCTGAAAATCAGGAAAGCGATCCATGCACTTAGGCAGTGACTTAACTTTTTCGTCAAAAAAGACCCCAAAAGTATCTTGGAATGTCTTGAAATTGTACACAGTCATAGTCAAGCATGCCCTGAACAAGAATCCGTTGAATATATTTGCATATCTCTTGAAGAATATTTTTAATGAACTTTTGAAAATCAGGAAAGCGATCCATGCACTTGGACATTCCAAGTATGTTGGAATGTCTTGAAATTGTACTCAGTCATAGTCAACGACGCCCTGAACAAGAATCCGTTGAAAATATTTGCATATCGCTTAAGGAATATTTTTAATGAATTTTTGAAAATCAGGAAAGCGATCCATGCACTAAGGCAGTGACTTAACTTTTTCGTCAAAAAAGACCCCAAAAGTATCTTGGAATGTCTTGAAATTGTACACAGTCATAGTCAAGCATGCCCTGAACAAGAATCCGTTGAATATATTTGCATATCTCTTGAAGAATATTTTTAATGAATTTTTGAAAATCCGGAAAGCTATCCATGCACTTGGACATTCCAAGTAAGTTGGAATGTCTTGAAATTGTACTCAGTCATAGTCAACGACGCCCTGAACAAGAATCTATTGAAAATATTTGCATATCTCTTAAGGAATATTTTTAATGAATTTTTGAAAATGAGGAATTTCTGTGCACTTAGGCAGTGACTTAACTTTTTATTCAAAAAAGACCCCAAAAGTATCTTGGAATGTCTTGAAATTGTACACAGTCATAGTCAAGCATGCCGTGAACAAGAATCCGTTGAATATATTTGCATATCTCTTGAAGAATATTTTTAATGAACTTTTGAAAATCAGGAAAGCGATCCATGTACTTGGACATTCAAAGTATGCTGGAATGTCTTGAAATTGTACTCGGTCATAGTCAACAACGCCCTGAACAAGAATCCGTTGAAAATATTTGCATATCGCTTAAGGAATATTTTTAATGAATTTTTGAAAATCAGGAAAGCGATCCATGCACTTAGGCAGTGACTTAACTTTTTCGTCAAAAAAGACCCCAAAAGTATCTTGGAATGTCTTGAAATTGTACACAGTCATAGTCAAGCATGCCCTGAACAAGAATCCGTTGAATATATTTGCATATCTCTTGAAGAATATTTTTAATGAACTTTTGAAAATCAGGAAAGCGATCCATGCACTTGGACATTCCAAGTATGTTGGAATGTCTTGAAATTGTACTCAGTCATAGTCAACGACGCCCTGAACAAGAATCCGTTGAAAATATTTGCATATCGCTTAAGGAATATTTTTAATGAATTTTTGAAAATCAGGAAAGCGATCCATGCACTTAGGCAGTGACTTAACTTTTTCGTCAAAAAAGACCCCAAAAGTATCTTGGAATGTCTTGAAATTGTACACAGTCATAGTCAAGCATGCCCTGAACAAGAATCCGTTGAATATATTTGCATATCTCTTGTAGAATATTTTTAATGAATTTTTGAAAATCCGAAAAGCGATCCATGCACTTGGACATTCCAAGTATGTTGGAATGTCTTGAAATTGTACTCAGTCATAGTCAACGATGCTCTGAACAAGAATCAATTGAAAATATTTGCATATCTCTTAAGGAATATTTTTAATGAATTTTTGAAAATGAGGAAAGTCTGTGCACTTAGGCAGTGACTTAACTTTTTATTCAAAAAAGACCCCAAAAGTATCTTGGAATGTCTTGAAATTGTACACAGTCATAGTCAAGCATGCCCTGAACAAGAATCCGTTGAATATATTTGCATATCTCTTGAAGAATATTTTTAATGAACTTTTGAAAATCAGGAAAGCGATCCATGTACTTGGACATTCAAAGTATGTTGGAATGTCTTGAAATTGTACTCGGTCATAGTCAACGACGCCCTGAACAAGAATCCGTTGAAAATATTTGCATATCGCTTAAGGAATATTTTTAATGAATTTTTGAAAATCAGGAAAGCGATCCATGCACTTAGGCAGTGACTTAACTTTTTCGTCAAAAAAGACCCCAAAAGTATCTTGGAATGTCTTGAAATTGTACACAGTCATAGTCAAGCATGCCCTGAACAAGAATCCGTTGAATATATTTGCATATCTCTTGAAGAATATTTTTAATGAATTTTTGAAAATCCGGAAAGCGATCCATGCACTTGGACATTCCAAGTATGTTGGAATGTCTTGAAATTGTACTCGGTCATAGTCAACGACGCCCTGAACAAGAATCCATTGAAAATATTTGCATATCTCTTAAGGAATATTTTTAATGAATTTTTGAAAATGATGAAAGTCTGTGCACTTAGGCAGTGACTTAACTTTTTATTCAAAAAAGACCCCAAAGGTATCTTGGAATGTCTTGAAATTGTACACAGTCATAGTCAAGCATGCCCTGAACAAGAATCCGTTGAATATATTTGCATATCTCTTGAAGAATATTTTTAATGAACTTTTGAAAATCAGGAAAGCGATCCATGCACTTGGACATTCCAAGTATGTTGGAATGTCTTGAAATTGTACTCAGTCATAGTCAACGACGCCCTGAACAAGAATCCGTTGAAAATATTTGCATATCGTTTAAGGAATATTTTTAAAGAATTTCTGAAAATCAGGAAAGCGATCCATGCACTTAGGCAGTGACTAAACTTTTTTGTCAAAAAAGACCCCAAAAGTATCTTGGAATGTCTTGAAATTGTACACAGTCATAGTCAAGCATGCCCTGAACAAGAATCCGTTGAATATATTTGCATATCTCTTGAAGAATATTTTTAATGAACTTTTGAAAATCAGGAAAGCGATCCATGTACTTGGACATTCAAAGTATGTTGGAATGTCTTGAAATTGTACTCGGTCATAGTCAACGACGCCCTGAACAAGAATCCGTTGAAAATATTTGCATATCGCTTAAGGAATATTTTTAATGAATTTTTGAAAATCAGGAAAGCGATCCATGCACTTAGGCAGTGACTTAACTTTTTCGTCAAAAAAGACCCCAAAAGTATCTTGGAATGTCTTGAAATTGTACACAGTCATAGTCAAGCATGCCCTGAACAAGAATCCGTTGAATATATTTGCATATCTCTTGAAGAATATTTTTAATGAATTTTTGAAAATCCGGAAAGCGATCCATGCACTTGGACATTCCAAGTATGTTGGAATGTCTTGAAATTGTACTCGGTCATAGTCAACGACGCCCTGAACAAGAATCCATTGAAAATATTTGCATATCTCTTAAGGAATATTTTTAATGAATTTTTGAAAATGATGAAAGTCTGTGCACTTAGGCAGTGACTTAACTTTTTATTCAAAAAAGACCCCAAAGGTATCTTGGAATGTCTTGAAATTGTACACAGTCATAGTCAAGCATGCCCTGAACAAGAATCCGTTGAATATATTTGCATATCTCTTGAAGAATATTTTTAATGAACTTTTGAAAATCAGGAAAGCGATCCATGCACTTGGACATTCCAAGTATGTTGGAATGTCTTGAAATTGTACTCAGTCATAGTCAACGACGCCCTGAACAAGAATCCGTTGAAAATATTTGCATATCGTTTAAGGAATATTTTTAAAGAATTTCTGAAAATCAGGAAAGCGATCCATGCACTTAGGCAGTGACTAAACTTTTTTGTCAAAAAAGACCCCAAAAGTATCTTGGAATGTCTTGAAATTGTACACAGTCATAGTCAAGCATGCCCTGAACAAGAATATGTTGAATATATTTGCATATTTCTTGAGGAATATTTTTAATGAATTTTTGAAAATCCGAAAAGCGATCCATGCACTTGGACATTCCAAGTATGTTGGAATGTCTTGAAATTGTACTCAGTCATAGTCAACGACGCCCTGAACAAGAATCCGTTGAAAATATTTGCATATCGCTTAAGGAATATTTTTAATGAATTTTTGAAAATCAGGAAAGCGATCCATGCACTTAGGCAGTGACTTAACTTTTTCGTCAAAAAAGACCCCAAAAGTATCTTGGAATGTCTTGAAATTGTACACAGTCATAGTCAAGCATGCCCTGAACAAGAATCCGTTGAATATATTTGCATATCTCTTGAAGAATATTTTTAATGAATTTTTGAAAATCCGAAAAGCGATCCATGCACTTGGACATTCCAAGTATGTTGGAATGTCTTGAAATTGTACTCAGTCATAGTCAACGATGCTCTGAACAAGAATCAATTGAAAATATTTGCATATCTCTTAAGGAATATTTTTAATGAATTTTTGAAAATGAGGAAAGTCTGTGCACTTAGGCAGTGACTTAACTTTTTATTCAAAAAAGACCCCAAAAGTATCTTGGAATGTCTTGAAATTGTACACAGTCATAGTCAAGCATGCCCTGAACAAGAATCCGTTGAATATATTTGCATATCTCTTGAAGAATATTTTTAATGAACTTTTGAAAATCAGGAAAGCGATGCATGTACTTGGACATTCAAAGTATGTTGGAATGTCTTGAAATTGTACTCGGTCATAGTCAACGACGCCCTGAACAAGAATCCGTTGAAAATATTTGCATATCGCTTAAGGAATATTTTTAATGAATTTTTGAAAATCAGGAAAGCGATCCATGCACTTGGACATTCCAAGTATGTTGGAATGTCTTGAAATTGTACTCGGTCATAGTCAACGACGACCTGAACAAGAATCCATTGAAAATATTTGCATATCTCTTAAGGAATATTTTTAATGAATTTTTGAAAATGATGAAAGTCTGTGCACTTAGGCAGTGACTTAACTTTTTATTCAAAAAAGACCCCAAAGGTATCTTGGAATGTCTTGAAATTGTACACAGTCATAGTCAAGCATGCCCTGAACAAGAATCCGTTGAATATATTTGCATATCTCTTGAAGAATATTTTTAATGAACTTTTGAAAATCAGGAAAGCGATCCATGCACTTGGACATTCCAAGTATGTTGGAATGTCTTGAAATTGTACTCAGTCATAGTCAACGACGCCCTGAACAAGAATCCGTTGAAAATATTTGCATATCGTTTAAGGAATATTTTTAAAGAATTTCTGAAAATCAGGAAAGCGATCCATGCACTTAGGCAGTGACTTAACTTTTTCGTCAAAAAAGACCCCAAAAGTATCTTGGAATGTCTTGAAATTGTACACAGTCATAGTCAAGCATGCCCTGAACAAGAATCCGTTGAATATATTTGCATATCTCTTGAAGAATATTTTTAATGAACTTTTGAAAATCAGGAAAGCGATCCATGCACTTGGACATTCCAAGTATGTTGGAATGTCTTGAAATTGTACTCAGTCATAGTCAACGACGCCCTGAACAAGAATCCGTTGAAAATATTTGCATATCGCTTAAGGAATATTTTTAATGAATTTTTGAAAATCAGGAAAGCAATCCATGCACTTAGGCAGTGACTTAACTTTTTTGTCAAAAAAGACCCCAAAAGTATCTTGGAATGTCTTGAAATTGTACACAGTCATAGTCAAGCATGCCCTGAACAAGAATCCGTTGAATATATTTGCATATCTCTTGAAGAATATTTTTAATGAATTTTTGAAAATCCGGAAAGCGATCCATGCACTTGGACATTCCAAGTATGTTGGAATGTCTTGAAATTGTACTCGGTCATAGTCAACGACGCCCTGAACAAGAATCCATTGAAAATATTTGCATATCTCTTAAGGAATATTTTTAATGAATTTTTGAAAATGATGAAAGTCTGTGCACTTAGGCAGTGACTTAACTTTTTATTCAAAAAAGACCCCAAAGGTATCTTGGAATGTCTTGAAATTGTACACAGTCATAGTCAAGCATGCCCTGAACAAGAATCCGTTGAATATATTTGCATATCTCTTGAAGAATATTTTTAATGAACTTTTGAAAATCAGAAAAGCGATCCATGCACTTGGACATTCCAAGTATGTTGGAATGTCTTGAAATTGTACTCAGTCATAGTCAACGACGCCCTGAACAAGAATCCGTTGAAAATATTTGCATATCGTTTAAGGAATATTTTTAAAGAATTTCTGAAAATCAGGAAAGCGATCCATGCACTTAGGCAGTGACTTAACTTTTTCTTCAAAAAAGACCCCAAAAGTATCTTGGAATGTCTTGAAATTGTACACAGTCATAGTCAAGCATGCCCTGAACAAGAATCCGTTGAATATATTTGCATATCTCTTGAAGAATATTTTTAATGAATTTTTGAAAATCCGGAAAGCGATCCATGCACTTGGACATTCCAAGTATGTTGGAATGTCTTGAAATTGTACTCAGTCATAGTCAACAACGCCCTGAACAAGAATCCGTTGAAAATATTTGCATATCGCTTAAGGAATATTTTTAATGAATTTTTGAAAATCAGGAAAGCGATCCATGCACTTAGGCAGTGACTTAACTTTTTTGTCAAAAAAGACCCCAAAAGTATCTTGGAATGTCTTGAAATTGTACACAGTCATAGTCAAGCATGCCCTGAACAAGAATCTGTTGAATATATTTGCATATCTCTTGAAGAATATTTTTAATGAATTTTTGAAAATCCGAAAAGCGATCCATGCACTTGGACATTCCAAGTATGTTGGAATGTCTTGAAATTGTACTCAGTCATAGTCAACGACGCCCTGAACAAGAATCAATTGAAAATATTTGCATATCTCTTAAGGAATATTTTTAATGAATTTTTGAAAATGAGGAAAGTCTGTGCACTTAGGCAGTGACTTAACTTTTTATTCAAAAAAGACCCCAAAAGTATCTTGGAATGTCTTGAAATTGTACACAGTCATAGTCAAGCATGCCCTGAACAAGAATCCGTTGAATATATTTGCATATCTCTTGAAGAATATTTTTAATGAACTTTTGAAAATCAGGAAAGCGATCCATGCACTTGGACATTCCAAGTATGTTGGAATGTCTTGAAATTGTACTCAGTCATAGTCAACGACGCCCTGAACAAGAATCCGTTGAAAATATTTGCATATCGTTTAAGGAATATTTTTAAAGAATTTCTGAAAATCAGGAAAGCGATCCATGCACTTAGGCAGTGACTTAACTTTTTCTTCAAAAAAGACCCCAAAAGTATCTTGGAATGTCTTGAAATTGTACACAGTCATAGTCAAGCATGCCCTGAACAAGAATCCGTTGAATATATTTGCATATCTCTTGAAGAATATTTTTAATGAACTTTTGAAAATCAGGAAAGCGATCCATGCACTTGGACATTCCAAGTATGTTGGAATGTCTTGAAATTGTACTCAGTCATAGTCAACGACGCCCTGAACAAGAATCCGTTGAAAATATTTGCATATGGTTTAAGGAATATTTTTAAAGAATTTCTGAAAATCAGGAAAGCGATCCATGCACTTAGGCAGTGACTTAACTTTTTCGTCAAAAAAGACCCCAAAAGTATCTTGGAATGTCTTGAAATTGTACACAGTCATAGTCAAGCATGCCCTGAACAAGAATATGTTGAATATATTTGCATATCGCTTAAGGAATATTTTTAATGAATTTTTGAAAATCAGGAAAGCGATCCATGCACTTAGGCAGTGACTTAACTTTTTATTCAAAAAAGACCCCAAAAGTATCTTGGAATGTCTTGAAATTGTACACAGTCATAGTCAAGCATGCCCTGAACAAGAATCCGTTGAATATATTTGCATATCTCTTGAAGAATATTTTTAATGAACTTTTGAAAATCAGGAAAGCGATCCATGCACTTGGACATTCCAAGTATGTTGGAATGTTTTGAAATTGTACTCAGTCATAGTCAACGACGCCCTGAACAAGAATCCGTTGAAAATATTTGCATATCGCTTAAGGAATATTTTTAATGAATTTTTGAAAATCAGGAAAGCGATCCATGCACTTAGGCAGTGACTTAACTTTTTATTCAAAAAAGACCCCAAAAGTATCTTGGAATGTCTTGAAATTGTACACAGTCATAGTCAAGCATGCCCTGAACAAGAATCCGTTGAATATATTTGCATATCTCTTGAAGAATATTTTTAATGAATTTTTGAAAATCCGAAAAGCGATCCATGCACTTGGACATTCCAAGTATGTTGGAATGTCTTGAAATTGTACTCAGTCATAGTCAACGACGCCCTGAACAAGAATCAATTGAAAATATTTGCATATCTCTTAAGGAATATTTTTAATGAATTTTTGAAAATGAGGAAAGTCTGTGCACTTAGGCAGTGACTTAACTTTTTATTCAAAAAAGACCCCAAAAGTATCTTGGAATGTCTTGAAATTGTAAACAGTCATAGTCAAGCATGCCCTGAACAAGAATCCGTTGAATATATTTGCATATCTCTTGAAGAATATTTTTAATGAACTTTTGAAAATCAGGAAAGCGATCCATGCACTTGGACATTCCAAGTATGTTGGAATGTCTTGAAATTGTACTCAGTCATAGTCAACGACGCCCTGAACAAGAATCCGTTGAAAATATTTGCATATCGCTTAAGGAATATTTTTAATGAATTTTTGAAAATCAGGAAAGCGATCCATGCACTTGGACATTCCAAGTATGTTGGAATGTCTTGAAATTGTACTCAGTCATAGTCAACGACGCCCTGAACAAGAATCAATTGAATATATTTGCATATCTCTTGAAGAATATTTTTAATGAACTTTTGAAAATCAGGAAAGCGATCCATGCACTTGGACATTCCAAGTATGTTGGAATGTCTTGAAATTGTACTCAGTCATAGTCAACGACGCCCTGAACAAGAATCCGTTGAAAATATTTGCATATCGTTTAAGGAATATTTTTAAAGAATTTCTGAAAATCAGGAAAGCGATCCATGCACCTAGGCAGTGACTTAACTTTTTCGTCAAAAAAGACCCCAAAAGTATCTTGGAATGTCTTGAAATTGTACACAGTCATAGTCAAGAATGCCCTGAACAAGAATCCGTTGAATATATTTGCATATCTCTTGAAGAATATTTTTAATGAATTTTTGAAAATCCGGAAAGCGATCCATGCACTTGGACATTCCAAGTATGTTGGAATGTCTTGAAATTGTACTCGGTCATAGTCAACGACGCCCTGAACAAGAATCCATTGAAAATATTTGCATATCTCTTAAGGAATATTTTTAATGAATTTTTGAAAATGATGAAAGTCTGTGCACTTAGGCAGTGACTTAACTTTTTATTCAAAAAAGACCCCAAAGGTATCTTGGAATGTCTTGAAATTGTACACAGTCATAGTCAAGCATGCCCTGAACAAGAATCCGTTGAATATATTTGCATATCTCTTGAAGAATATTTTTAATGAACTTTTGAAAATCAGGAAAGCGATCCATGCACTTGGACATTCCAAGTATGTTGGAATGTCTTGAAATTGTACTCAGTCATAGTCAACGACGCCCTGAACAAGAATCCGTTGAAAATATTTGCATATCGCTTAAGGAATATTTTTAATGAATTTTTGAAAATCAGGAAAGCGATCCATGCACTTAGGCAGTGACTTAACTTTTTATTCAAAAAGACCCCAAAAGTATCTTGGAATGTCTTGAAATTGTACACAGTCATAGTCAAGCATGCCCTGAACAAGAATCCGTTGAATATATTTGCATATCTCTTGAAGAATATTTTTAATGAATTTTTGAAAATCCGAAAAGCGATCCATGCACTTGGACATTCCAAGTATGTTGGAATGTCTTGAAATTGTACTCAGTCATAGTCAACGACGCCCTGAACAAGAATCAATTGAAAATATTTGCATATCTCTTAAGGAATATTTTTAATGAATTTTTGAAAATGAGGAAAGTCTGTGCACTTAGGCAGTGACTTAACTTTTTATTCAAAAAAGACCCCAAAAGTATCTTGGAATGTCTTGAAATTGTACACAGTCATAGTCAAGCATGCCCTGAACAAGAATCCGTTGAATATATTTGCATATCTCTTGAAGAATATTTTTAATGAACTTTTGAAAATCAGGAAAGCGATCCATGCACTTGGACATTCCAAGTATGTTGGAATGTTTTGAAATTGTACTCAGTCATAGTCAACGACGCCCTGAACAAGAATCCGTTGAAAATATTTGCATATCGCTTAAGGAATATTTTTAATGAATTTTTGAAAATCAGGAAAGCGATCCATGCACTTAGGCAGTGACTTAACTTTTTATTCAAAAAAGACCCCAAAAGTATCTTGGAATGTCTTGAAATTGTACACAGTCATAGTCAAGCATGCCCTGAACAAGAATCCGTTGAATATATTTGCATATCTTTTGAAGAATATTTTTAATGAATTTTTGAAAATCCGGAAAGCGATCCATGCACTTGGACATTCCAAGTATGTTGGAATGTCTTGAAATTGTACTCAGTCATAGTCAACAACGCCCTGAACAAGAATCCATTGAAAATATTTGCATATCTCTTAAGGAATATTTTTAAAGAATTTCTGAAAATCAGGAAAGCCTGTGCACTTAGGCAGTGACTTAACTTTTTATTCAAAAAAGACCCCAAAAGTATCTTGGAATGTCTTGAAATTGTACACAGTCATAGTCAAGCATGCCCTGAACAAGAATCCGTTGAATATATTTGCATATGTCTTGAAGAATATTTTTAATGAACTTTTGAAAATCAGGAAAGCGATCCATGCACTTGGACATTCCAAGTATGTTGGAATGTTTTGAAATTGTACTCAGTCATAGTCAACGACGTCCTGAACAAGAATCCGTTGAAAATATTTGCATATCGCTTAAGGAATATTTTTAATGAATTTTTGAAAATCAGGAAAGCGATCCATGCACTTAGGCAGTGACTTAACTTTTTATTCAAAAAAGACCCCAAAAGTATCTTGGAATGTCTTGAAATTGTACACAGTCATAGTCAAGCATGCCCTGAACAAGAATCCGTTGAATATATTTGCATATCTCTTGAAGAATATTTTTAATGAACTTTTGAAAATCAGGAAAGCGATCCATGCACTTGGACATTCCAAGTATGTTGGAATGTCTTGAAATTGTACTCAGTCATAGTCAACGACGCCCTGAACAAGAATCCGTTGAAAATATTTGCATATCGCTTAAGGAATATTTTTAATGAATTTTTGAAAATCAGGAAAGCGATCCATGCACTTAGGCAGTGACTTAACTTTTTCGTCAAAAAAGACCCCAAAAGTATCTTGGAATGTCTTGAAATTGTACACAGTCATAGTCAAGCATGCCCTGAACAAGAATCCGTTGAATATATTTGCATATCTCTTGAAGAATATTTTTAATGAACTTTTGAAAATCCGGAAAGCGATCCATGCACTTGGACATTCCAAGTATGTTGGAATGTCTTGAAATTGTACTCAGTCATAGTCAACGACGCCCTGAACAAGAATCCGTTGAAAATATTTGCATATCGCTTAAGGAATATTTTTAATGAATTTTTGAAAATCAGGAAAGCGGTCCATGCACTTAGGCAGTGACTTAACTTTTTTGTCAAAAAAGACCCCAAAAGTATCTTGGAATGTCTTGAAATTGTACACAGTCATAGTCAAGCATGCCCTGAACAAGAATCCGTTGAATATATTTGCATATCTCTTGAAGAATATTTTTAATGAACTTTTGAAAATCAGGAAAGCGATCCATGCACTTGGACATTCCAAGTATGTTGGAATGTCTTGAAATTGTACTCAGTCATAGTCAACGACGCCCTGAACAAGAATCCGTTGAAAATATTTGCATATCGCTTAAGGAATATTTTTAATGAATTTTTGAAAATCAGGAAAGCGATCCATGCACTTGGACATTCCAAGTATGTTGGAATGTCTTGAAATTGTACTCAGTCATAGTCAACGACGCCCTGAACAAGAATCAATTGAATATATTTGCATATCTCTTGAAGAATATTTTTAATGAACTTTTGAAAATCAGGAAAGCGATCCATGCACTTGGACATTCCAAGTATGTTGGAATGTCTTGAAATTGTACTCAGTCATAGTCAACGACGCCCTGAACAAGAATCCGTTGAAAATATTTGCATATCGTTTAAGGAATATTTTTAAAGAATTTCTGAAAATCAGGAAAGCGATCCATGCACCTAGGCAGTGACTTAACTTTTTCGTCAAAAAAGACCCCAAAAGTATCTTGGAATGTCTTGAAATTGTACACAGTCATAGTCAAGAATGCCCTGAACAAGAATCCGTTGAATATATTTGCATATCTCTTGAAGAATATTTTTAATGAATTTTTGAAAATCCGGAAAGCGATCCATGCACTTGGACATTCCAAGTATGTTGGAATGTCTTGAAATTGTACTCGGTCATAGTCAACGACGCCCTGAACAAGAATCCATTGAAAATATTTGCATATCTCTTAAGGAATATTTTTAATGAATTTTTGAAAATGATGAAAGTCTGTGCACTTAGGCAGTGACTTAACTTTTTATTCAAAAAAGACCCCAAAGGTATCTTGGAATGTCTTGAAATTGTACACAGTCATAGTCAAGCATGCCCTGAACAAGAATCCGTTGAATATATTTGCATATCTCTTGAAGAATATTTTTAATGAACTTTTGAAAATCAGGAAAGCGATCCATGCACTTGGACATTCCAAGTATGTTGGAATGTCTTGAAATTGTACTCAGTCATAGTCAACGACGCCCTGAACAAGAATCCGTTGAAAATATTTGCATATCGCTTAAGGAATATTTTTAATGAATTTTTGAAAATCAGGAAAGCGATCCATGCACTTAGGCAGTGACTTAACTTTTTATTCAAAAAGACCCCAAAAGTATCTTGGAATGTCTTGAAATTGTACACAGTCATAGTCAAGCATGCCCTGAACAAGAATCCGTTGAATATATTTGCATATCTCTTGAAGAATATTTTTAATGAATTTTTGAAAATCCGAAAAGCGATCCATGCACTTGGACATTCCAAGTATGTTGGAATGTCTTGAAATTGTACTCAGTCATAGTCAACGACGCCCTGAACAAGAATCAATTGAAAATATTTGCATATCTCTTAAGGAATATTTTTAATGAATTTTTGAAAATGAGGAAAGTCTGTGCACTTAGGCAGTGACTTAACTTTTTATTCAAAAAAGACCCCAAAAGTATCTTGGAATGTCTTGAAATTGTACACAGTCATAGTCAAGCATGCCCTGAACAAGAATCCGTTGAATATATTTGCATATCTCTTGAAGAATATTTTTAATGAACTTTTGAAAATCAGGAAAGCGATCCATGCACTTGGACATTCCAAGTATGTTGGAATGTTTTGAAATTGTACTCAGTCATAGTCAACGACGCCCTGAACAAGAATCCGTTGAAAATATTTGCATATCGCTTAAGGAATATTTTTAATGAATTTTTGAAAATCAGGAAAGCGATCCATGCACTTAGGCAGTGACTTAACTTTTTATTCAAAAAAGACCCCAAAAGTATCTTGGAATGTCTTGAAATTGTACACAGTCATAGTCAAGCATGCCCTGAACAAGAATCCGTTGAATATATTTGCATATCTTTTGAAGAATATTTTTAATGAATTTTTGAAAATCCGGAAAGCGATCCATGCACTTGGACATTCCAAGTATGTTGGAATGTCTTGAAATTGTACTCAGTCATAGTCAACAACGCCCTGAACAAGAATCCATTGAAAATATTTGCATATCTCTTAAGGAATATTTTTAAAGAATTTCTGAAAATCAGGAAAGCCTGTGCACTTAGGCAGTGACTTAACTTTTTATTCAAAAAAGACCCCAAAAGTATCTTGGAATGTCTTGAAATTGTACACAGTCATAGTCAAGCATGCCCTGAACAAGAATCCGTTGAATATATTTGCATATGTCTTGAAGAATATTTTTAATGAACTTTTGAAAATCAGGAAAGCGATCCATGCACTTGGACATTCCAAGTATGTTGGAATGTTTTGAAATTGTACTCAGTCATAGTCAACGACGTCCTGAACAAGAATCCGTTGAAAATATTTGCATATCGCTTAAGGAATATTTTTAATGAATTTTTGAAAATCAGGAAAGCGATCCATGCACTTAGGCAGTGACTTAACTTTTTATTCAAAAAAGACCCCAAAAGTATCTTGGAATGTCTTGAAATTGTACACAGTCATAGTCAAGCATGCCCTGAACAAGAATCCGTTGAATATATTTGCATATCTCTTGAAGAATATTTTTAATGAACTTTTGAAAATCAGGAAAGCGATCCATGCACTTGGACATTCCAAGTATGTTGGAATGTCTTGAAATTGTACTCAGTCATAGTCAACGACGCCCTGAACAAGAATCCGTTGAAAATATTTGCATATCGCTTAAGGAATATTTTTAATGAATTTTTGAAAATCAGGAAAGCGATCCATGCACTTAGGCAGTGACTTAACTTTTTCGTCAAAAAAGACCCCAAAAGTATCTTGGAATGTCTTGAAATTGTACACAGTCATAGTCAAGCATGCCCTGAACAAGAATCCGTTGAATATATTTGCATATCTCTTGAAGAATATTTTTAATGAACTTTTGAAAATCCGGAAAGCGATCCATGCACTTGGACATTCCAAGTATGTTGGAATGTCTTGAAATTGTACTCAGTCATAGTCAACGACGCCCTGAACAAGAATCCGTTGAAAATATTTGCATATCGCTTAAGGAATATTTTTAATGAATTTTTGAAAATCAGGAAAGCGGTCCATGCACTTAGGCAGTGACTTAACTTTTTTGTCAAAAAAGACCCCAAAAGTATCTTGGAATGTCTTGAAATTGTACACAGTCATAGTCAAGCATGCCCTGAACAAGAATCCGTTGAATATATTTGCATATCTCTTGAAGAATATTTTTAATGAACTTTTGAAAATCAGGAAAGCGATCCATGCACTTGGACATTCCAAGTATGTTGGAATGTCTTGAAATTGTACTCAGTCATAGTCAAAGATGCCCTGAACAAGAATCCGTTGAAAATATTTGCATATCGTTTAAGGAATATTTTTAAAGAATTTCTGAAAATCAGGAAAGCGATCCATGCACTTAGGCAGTGACTTAACTTTTTCGTCAAAAAAGACCCCAAAAGTATCTTTGAATGTCTTGAAATTGTACACAGTCATAGTCAAGCATGCCCTGAACAAGAATCCGTTGAATATATTTGCATATCTCTGGAAGAATATTTTTAATGAATTTTTGAAAATCCGGAAAGCGATCCATGCACTTGGACATTCCAAGTATGTTGGAATGTCTTGAAATTGTACTCAGTCATAGTCAACGACGCCCTGAACAAGAATCCGTTGAAAATATTTGCATATCGCTTAAGGAATATTTTTAATGAATTTTTGAAAATGAGAAAAATCTGTGCACTTCGGCAGTGACTTAACTTTTTATTCAAAAAAGACCCCAAAAGTATCTTGGAATGTCTTGAAATTGTACACAGTCATAGTCAAGCATGCCCTGAACAAGAATCCGTTGAATATATTTGCATATCTCTTGAAGAATATTTTTAATGAACTTTTGAAAATCAGGAAAGCGATCCATGCACTTGGACATTCCAAGTATGTTGGAATGTCTTGAAATTGTACTCAGTCATAGTCAACGACGCCCTGAACAAGAATCCGTTGAAAATATTTGCATATCGTTTAAGGAATATTTTTAATGAATTTCTGAAAATCAGGAAAGCGATCCATGCACTTAGGCAGTGACTTAACTTTTTCGTCAAAAAAGACCCCAAAAGTATCTTGGAATGTCTTGAAATTGTACACAGTCATAGTCAAGCATGCCCTGAACAAGAATCCGTTGAATATATTTGCATATCTCTTGAAGAATATTTTTAATGAATTTTTGAAAATCCGGAAAGCGATCCATGCACTTAGGCAGTGACTTAACTTTTTCGTCAAAAAAGACCCCAAAAGTATCTTGGAATGTCTTGAAATTGTACACAGTCATAGTCAAGCATGCCCTGAACAAGAAACCGTTGAATATATTTGCATATCTCTGGAAGAATATTTTTAATGAATTTTTGAAAATCCGGAAAGCGATCCATGCACTTGGACATTCCAAGTATGTTGGAATGTCTTGAAATTGTACTCAGTCATAGTCAACAACGCCCTGAACAAGAATCCATTGAAAATATTTGCATATCTCTTAAGGAATATTTTTAATGAATTTTTGAAAATGAGGAAAGTCTGTGCACTTAGGCAGTGACTTAACTTTTTATTCAAAAAAGACCCCAAAAGTATCTTGGAATGTCTTGAAATTGTACACAGTCATAGTCAAGCATGCCCTGAACAAGAATCCGTTGAATATATTTGCATATCTCTTGAAGAATATTTTTAATGAACTTTTGAAAATCAGGAAAGCGATCCATGCACTTGGACATTCCAAGTATGTTGGAATGTCTTGAAATTGTACTCAGTCATAGTCAACGACGCCCTGAACAAGAATCCGTTGAAAATATTTGCATATCGCTTAAGGAATATTTTTAATGAATTTTTGAAAATCAGGAAAGCGATCCATGCACTTAGGCAGTGACTTAACTTTTTTGTCAAAAAAGACCCCAAAAGTATCTTGGAATGTCTTGAAATTGTACACAGTCATAGTCAAGCATGCCCTGAACAAGAATCCGTTGAATATATTTGCATATCTCTTGAAGAATATTTTTAATTAATTTTTGAAAATCCAGAAAGCGATCCATGCACTTGGACATTCCAAGTATGTTGGAATGTCTTGAAATTGTACTCAGTCATAGTCAACGACGCCCTGAACAAGAATCCGTTGAAAATATTTGCATATCGCTTAAGGAATATTTTTAATGAATTTTTGAAAATCAGGAAAGCGGTCCATGCACTTAGGCAGTGACTTAACTTTTTTGTCAAAAAAGACCCCAAAAGTATCTTGGAATGTCTTGAAATTGTACACAGTCATAGTCAAGCATGCCCTGAACAAGAATCTGTTGAATATATTTGCATATCTCTTGAAGAATATTTTTAATGAATTTTTGAAAATCCAAAAAGCGATCCATGCACTTGGACATTCCAAGTATGTTGGAATGTCTTGAAATTGTACTCAGTCATAGCCAACGACGCCCTGAACAAGAATCAATTGAAAATATTTGCATATCTCTTAAGGAATATTTTTAATGAATTTTTGAAAATGAGGAAAGTCTGTGCACTTAGGCAGTGACTTAACTTTTTATTCAAAAAAGACCCCAAAAGTATCTTGGAATGTCTTGAAATTGTACACAGTCATAGTCAAGCATGCCCTGAACAAGAATCCGTTGAATATATTTGCATATCTCTTGAAGAATATTTTTAATGAACTTTTGAAAATCAGGAAAGCGATCCATGCACTTGGACATTCCAAGTATGTTGGAATGTCTTGAAATTGTACTCAGTCATAGTCAACGACGCCCTGAACAAGAATCCGTTGAAAATATTTGCATATCGTTTAAGGAATATTTTTAAAGAATTTCTGAAAATCAGGAAAGCGATCCATGCACTTAGGCAGTGACTTAACTTTTTCGTCAAAAAAGACCCCAAAAGTATCTTGGAATGTCTTGAAATTGTACACAGTCATAGTCAAGCATGCCCTGAACAAGAATCCGTTGAATATATTTGCATATCTCTTGAAGAATATTTTTAATGAATTTTTGAAAATCCGGAAAGCGATCCATGCACTTAGGCAGTGACTTAACTTTTTCGTCAAAAAAGACCCCAAAAGTATCTTGGAATGTCTTGAAATTGTACACAGTCATAGTCAAGCATGCCCTGAACAAGAAACCGTTGAATATATTTGCATATCTCTGGAAGAATATTTTTAATAAATTTTTGAAAATCCGGAAAGCGATCCATGCACTTGGACATTCCAAGTATGTTGGAATGTCTTGAAATTGTACTCAGTCATAGTCAACAACGCCCTGAACAAGAATCCATTGAAAATATTAGCATATCTCTTAAGGAATATTTTTAATGAATTTTTGAAAATGAGGAAAGTCTGTGCACTTAGGCAGTGACTTAACTTTTTATTCAAAAAAGACCCCAAAAGTATCTTGGAATGTCTTGAAATTGTACACAGTCATAGTCAAGCATGCCCTGAACAAGAATCCGTTGAATATATTTGCATATCTCTTGAAGAATATTTTTAATGAACTTTTGAAAATCAGGAAAGCGATCCATGCACTTGGACATTCCAAGTATGTTGGAATGTCTTGAAATTGTACTCAGTCATAGTCAACGACGCCCTGAACAAGAATCCGTTGAAAATATTTGCATATCGCTTAAGGAATATTTTTAATGAATTTTTGAAAATCAGGAAAGCGATCCATGCACTTAGGCAGTGACTTAACTTTTTCGTCAAAAAAGACCCCAAAAGTATCTTGGAATGTCTTGAAATTGTACACAGTCATAGTCAAGCATGCCCTGAACAAGAAACCGTTGAATATATTTGCATATCTCTTGAAGAATATTTTTAATGAACTTTTGAAAATCCGGAAAGCGATCCATGCACTTGGACATTCCAAGTATGTTGGAATGTCTTGAAATTGTACTCAGTCATAGTCAACGACGCCCTGAACAAGAATCCGTTGAAAATATTTGCATATCGCTTAAGGAATATTTTTAATGAATTTTTTAAAAAATCAGGAAAGCGATCCATGCACTTAGGCAGTGACTTAACTTTTTCGTCAAAAAAGACCCCAAAAGTATCTTGGAATGTCTTGAAATTGTACACAGTCATAGTCAAGCATGCCCTGAACAAGAATCCGTTGAATATATTTGCATATCTCTTGAAGAATATTTTAAATGAATTTTTGAAAATCCGAAAAGCGATCCATGCACTTGGACATTCCAAGTATGTTGGAATGTCTTGAAATTGTACTCAGTCATAGTCAACGACGCTCTGAACAAGAATCAATTGAAAATATTTGCATATCTCTTAAGGAATATTTTTAATGAATTTTTGAAAATGATGAAAGTCTGTGCACTTAGGCAGTGACTTAACTTTTTATTCAAAAAAGACCCCAAAAGTATCTTGGAATGTCTTGAAATTGTACACAGTCATAGTCAAGCATGCCCTGAACAAGAACCTGTTGAATATATTTGCATATCTCTTGAATAATATTTTTAATGAATTTTTGAAAATCCTGAAAGCGATCCATGCACTTAGGCAGTGACTTAACTTTTTCGTCAAAAAAGACCCCAAAAGTATCTTGGAATGTCTTGAAATTGTACACAGTCATAGTCAAGCATGCCCTGAACAAGAATCCGTTGAATATATTTGCATATCTCTTGAAGAATATTTTTAATGAACTTTTGAAAATCAGGAAAGCGATCCATGCACTTGGACATTCCAAGTATGTTGGAATGTTTTGAAATTGTACTCAGTCATAGTCAACGACGCCCTGAACAAGAATCCGTTGAAAATATTTGCATATCGCTTAAGGAATATTTTTAATGAATTTTTGAAAATCAGGAAAGCGATCCATGCACTTAGGCAGTGACTTAACTTTTTATTCAAAAAAGACCCCAAAAGTATCTTGGAATGTCTTGAAATTGTACACAGTCATAGTCAAGCATGCCCTGAACAAGAATCCGTTGAATATATTTGCATATCTCTTGAAGAATATTTTTAATGAATTTTTGAAAATCCGAAAAGCGATCCATGCACTTGGACATTCCAAGTATGTTGGAATGTCTTGAAATTTTACTCAGTCATAGTCAACGACGCCCTGAACAAGAATCAATTGAAAATATTTGCACATCTCTTAAGGAATATTTTTAATGAATTTTTGAAAATGAGGAAAGTCTGTGCACTTCGGCAGTGACTTAACTTTTTATTCAAAAAAAGACCCCAAAAGTATCTTGGAATGTCTTGAAATTGTACACAGTCATAGTCAAGCATGCCCTGAACAAGAATCCGTTGAATATATTTGCATATCTCTTGAAGAATATTTTTAATGAACTTTTGAAAATCAGGAAAGCGATCCATGCACTTGGACATTCCAAGTATGTTGGAATGTCTTGAAATTGTACTCAGTCATAGTCAACGACGCCCTGAACAAGAATCCGTTGAAAATATTTGCATATCGCTTAAGGAATATTTTTAATGAATTTTTGAAAATCAGGAAAGCGATCCATGCACTTAGGCAGTGACTTAACTTTTTTTCGTCAAAAAAGACCCCAAAAGTATCTTGGAATGTCTTGAAATTGTACACAGTCATAGTCAACGACGCCCTGAACAAGAATCAATTGAAAATATTTGCACATCTCTTAAGGAATATTTTTAATGAATTTTTGAAAATGAGGAAAGCGGTCCATGCACTTAGGCAGTGACTTAACTTTTTTGTCAAAAAAGACCCCAAAAGTATCTTGGAATGTCTTGAAATTGTACACAGTCATAGTCAAGCATGCCCTGAACAAGAATCTGTTGAATATATTTGCATATCTCTTGAAGAATATTTTTAATGAATTTTTGAAAATCCAAAAAGCGATCCATGCACTTGGACATTCCAAGTATGTTGGAATGTCTTGAAATTGTACTCAGTCATAGCCAACGACGCCCTGAACAAGAATCAATTGAAAATATTTGCATATCTCTTAAGGAATATTTTTAATGAATTTTTGAAAATGAGGAAAGTCTGTGCACTTAGGCAGTGACTTAACTTTTTATTCAAAAAAGACCCCAAAAGTATCTTGGAATGTCTTGAAATTGTACACAGTCATAGTCAAGCATGCCCTGAACAAGAATCCGTTGAATATATTTGCATATCTCTTGAAGAATATTTTTAATGAACTTTTGAAAATCAGGAAAGCGATCCATGCACTTGGACATTCCAAGTATGTTGGAATGTCTTGAAATTGTACTCAGTCATAATCAACGACGCCCTGAACAAGAATCCGTTGAAAATATTTGCATATCGTTTAAGGAATATTTTTAAAGAATTTCTGAAAATCAGGAAAGCGATCCATGCACTTAGGCAGTGACTTAACTTTTTCGTCAAAAAAGACCCCAAAAGTATCTTGGAATGTCTTGAAATTGTACACAGTCATAGTCAAGCATGCCCTGAACAAGAATCCGTTGAATATATTTGCATATCTCTTGAAGAATATTTTTAATGAATTTTTGAAAATCCGGAAAGCGATCCATGCACTTAGGCAGTGACTTAACTTTTTCGTCAAAAAAGACCCCAAAAGTATCTTGGAATGTCTTGAAATTGTACACAGTCATAGTCAAGCATGCCCTGAACAAGAAACCGTTGAATATATTTGCATATCTCTGGAAGAATATTTTTAATAAATTTTTGAAAATCCGGAAAGCGATCCATGCACTTGGACATTCCAAGTATGTTGGAATGTCTTGAAATTGTACTCAGTCATAGTCAACAACGCCCTGAACAAGAATCCATTGAAAATATTAGCATATCTCTTAAGGAATATTTTTAATGAATTTTTGAAAATGAGGAAAGTCTGTGCACTTAGGCAGTGACTTAACTTTTTATTCAAAAAAGACCCCAAAAGTATCTTGGAATGTCTTGAAATTGTACACAGTCATAGTCAAGCATGCCCTGAACAAGAATCCGTTGAATATATTTGCATATCTCTTGAAGAATATTTTTAATGAACTTTTGAAAATCAGGAAAGCGATCCATGCACTTGGACATTCCAAGTATGTTGGAATGTCTTGAAATTGTACTCAGTCATAGTCAACGACGCCCTGAACAAGAATCCGTTGAAAATATTTGCATATCGCTTAAGGAATATTTTTAATGAATTTTTGAAAATCAGGAAAGCGATCCATGCACTTAGGCAGTGACTTAACTTTTTCGTCAAAAAAGACCCCAAAAGTATCTTGGAATGTCTTGAAATTGTACACAGTCATAGTCAAGCATGCCCTGAACAAGAAACCGTTGAATATATTTGCATATCTCTTGAAGAATATTTTTAATGAACTTTTGAAAATCCGGAAAGCGATCCATGCACTTGGACATTCCAAGTATGTTGGAATGTCTTGAAATTGTACTCAGTCATAGTCAACGACGCCCTGAACAAGAATCCGTTGAAAATATTTGCATATCGCTTAAGGAATATTTTTAATGAATTTTTTAAAAAATCAGGAAAGCGATCCATGCACTTAGGCAGTGACTTAACTTTTTCGTCAAAAAAGACCCCAAAAGTATCTTGGAATGTCTTGAAATTGTACACAGTCATAGTCAAGCATGCCCTGAACAAGAATCCGTTGAATATATTTGCATATCTCTTGAAGAATATTTTAAATGAATTTTTGAAAATCCGAAAAGCGATCCATGCACTTGGACATTCCAAGTATGTTGGAATGTCTTGAAATTGTACTCAGTCATAGTCAACGACGCTCTGAACAAGAATCAATTGAAAATATTTGCATATCTCTTAAGGAATATTTTTAATGAATTTTTGAAAATGATGAAAGTCTGTGCACTTAGGCAGTGACTTAACTTTTTATTCAAAAAAGACCCCAAAAGTATCTTGGAATGTCTTGAAATTGTACACAGTCATAGTCAAGCATGCCCTGAACAAGAACCTGTTGAATATATTTGCATATCTCTTGAATAATATTTTTAATGAATTTTTGAAAATCCTGAAAGCGATCCATGCACTTAGGCAGTGACTTAACTTTTTCGTCAAAAAAGACCCCAAAAGTATCTTGGAATGTCTTGAAATTGTACACAGTCATAGTCAAGCATGCCCTGAACAAGAATCCGTTGAATATATTTGCATATCTCTTGAAGAATATTTTTAATGAACTTTTGAAAATCAGGAAAGCGATCCATGCACTTGGACATTCCAAGTATGTTGGAATGTTTTGAAATTGTACTCAGTCATAGTCAACGACGCCCTGAACAAGAATCCGTTGAAAATATTTGCATATCGCTTAAGGAATATTTTTAATGAATTTTTGAAAATCAGGAAAGCGATCCATGCACTTAGGCAGTGACTTAACTTTTTATTCAAAAAAGACCCCAAAAGTATCTTGGAATGTCTTGAAATTGTACACAGTCATAGTCAAGCATGCCCTGAACAAGAATCCGTTGAATATATTTGCATATCTCTTGAAGAATATTTTTAATGAATTTTTGAAAATCCGAAAAGCGATCCATGCACTTGGACATTCCAAGTATGTTGGAATGTCTTGAAATTTTACTCAGTCATAGTCAACGACGCCCTGAACAAGAATCAATTGAAAATATTTGCACATCTCTTAAGGAATATTTTAAATGAATTTTTGAAAATGAGGAAAGTCTGTGCACTTCGGCAGTGACTTAACTTTTTATTCAAAAAAAGACCCCAAAAGTATCTTGGAATGTCTTGAAATTGTACACAGTCATAGTCAAGCATGCCCTGAACAAGAATCCGTTGAATATATTTGCATATCTCTTGAAGAATATTTTTAATGAACTTTTGAAAATCAGGAAAGCGATCCATGCACTTGGACATTCCAAGTTTGTTGGAATGTCTTGAAATTGTACTCAGTCATAGTCAACGACGCCCTGAACAAGAATCCGTTGAAAATATTTGCATATCGCTTAAGGAATATTTTTAATGAATTTTTGAAAATCAGGAAAGCGATCCATGCACTTAGGCAGTGACTTAACTTTTTCGTCAAAAAAGACCCCAAAAGTATCTTGGAATGTCTTGAAATTGTACACAGTCATAGTCAAGCATGCCCTGAACAAGAAACCGTTGAATATATTTGCATATCTCTTGAAGAATATTTTTAATGAACTTTTGAAAATCCGGAAAGCGATCCATGCACTTGGACATTCCAAGTATGTTGGAATGTCTTGAAATTGTACTCAGTCATAGTCAACGACGCCCTGAACAAGAATCCGTTGAAAATATTTGCATATCGCTTAAGGAATATTTTTAATGAATTTTTTAAAAAATCAGGAAAGCGATCCATGCACTTAGGCAGTGACTTAACTTTTTCGTCAAAAAAGACCCCAAAAGTATCTTGGAATGTCTTGAAATTGTACACAGTCATAGTCAAGCATGCCCTGAACAAGAAACCGTTGAATATATTTGCATATCTCTTGAAGAATATTTTTAATGAACTTTTGAAAATCCGGAAAGCGATCCATGCACTTGGACATTCCAAGTATGTTGGAATGTCTTGAAATTGTACTCAGTCATAGTCAACGACGCCCTGAACAAGAATCCGTTGAAAATATTTGCATATCGCTTAAGGAATATTTTTAATGAATTTTTTAAAAAATCAGGAAAGCGATCCATGCACTTAGGCAGTGACTTAACTTTTTCGTCAAAAAAGACCCCAAAAGTATCTTGGAATGTCTTGAAATTGTACACAGTCATAGTCAAGCATGCCCTGAACAAGAATCCGTTGAATATATTTGCATATCTCTTGAAGAATATTTTTAATTAATTTTTGAAAATCCGAAAAGCGATCCATGCACTTGGACATTCCAAGTATGTTGGAATGTCTTGAAATTGTACTCAGTCATAGTCAACGACGCTCTGAACAAGAATCAATTGAAAATATTTGCATATCTCTTAAGGAATATTTTTAATGAATTTTTGAAAATGATGAAAGTCTGTGCACTTAGGCAGTGACTTAACTTTTTATTCAAAAAAGACCCCAAAAGTATCTTGGAATGTCTTGAAATTGTACACAGTCATAGTCAAGCATGCCCTGAACAAGAACCTGTTGAATATATTTGCATATCTCTTGAATAATATTTTTAATGAATTTTTGAAAATCCGGAAAGCGATCCATGCACTTAGGCAGTGACTTAACTTTTTCGTCAAAAAAGACCCCAAAAGTATCTTGGAATGTCTTGAAATTGTACACAGTCATAGTCAAGCATGCCCTGAACAAGAATCCGTTGAATATATTTGCATATCTCTTGAAGAATATTTTTAATGAATTTTTGAAAATCCGAAAAGCGATCCATGCACTTGGACATTCCAAGTATGTTGGAATGTCTTGAAATTGTACTCAGTCATAGTCAACGACGCTCCGAACAAGAATCAATTGAAAATATTTGCATATCTCTTAAGGAATATTTTTAATGAATTTTTGAAAATGAGGAAAGTCTGTGCACTTAGGCAGTGACTTAACTTTTTTGTCAAAAAAGACCCCAAAAGTATCTTGGAATGTCTTGAAATTGTACACAGTCATAGTCAAGCATGCCCTGAACAAGAATCCGTTGAATATATTTGCATATCTCTTGAAGAATATTTTTAATGAACTTTTGAAAATCAGGAAAGCGATCCATGCACTTGGACATTCCAAGTATGTTGGAATGTCTTGAAATTGTACTCAGTCATAGTCAACGACGCTCTGAACAAGAATCAATTGAAAATATTTGCATATCTCTTAAGGAATATTTTTAATGAATTTTTGAAAATGATGAAAGTCTGTGCACTTAGGCAGTGACTTAACTTTTTATTCAAAAAAGACCCCAAAAGTATCTTGGAATGTCTTGAAATTGTACACAGTCATAGTCAAGCATGCCCTGAACAAGAACCTGTTGAATATATTTGCATATCTCTTGAATAATATTTTTAATGAATTTTTGAAAATCCGGAAAGCGATCCATGCACTTAGGCAGTGACTTAACTTTTTCGTCAAAAAAGACCCCAAAAGTATCTTGGAATGTCTTGAAATTGTACACAGTCATAGTCAAGCATGCCCTGAACAAGAATCCGTTGAATATATTTGCATATCTCTTGAAGAATATTTTTAATGAATTTTTGAAAATCCGAAAAGCGATCCATGCACTTGGACATTCCAAGTATGTTGGAATGTCTTGAAATTGTACTCAGTCATAGTCAACGACGCTCCGAACAAGAATCAATTGAAAATATTTGCATATCTCTTAAGGAATATTTTTAATGAATTTTTGAAAATGAGGAAAGTCTGTGCACTTAGGCAGTGACTTAACTTTTTTGTCAAAAAAGACCCCAAAAGTATCTTGGAATGTCTTGAAATTGTACACAGTCATAGTCAAGCATGCCCTGAACAAGAATCCGTTGAATATATTTGCATATCTCTTGAAGAATATTTTTAATGAACTTTTGAAAATCAGGAAAGCGATCCATGTACTTGGACATTCAAAGTATGTTGGAATGTCTTGAAATTGTACTCGGTCATAGTCAACGACGCCCTGAACAAGAATCCGTTGAAAATATTTGCATATCGCTTAAGGAATATTTTTAATGAATTTTTGAAAATCAGGAAAGCGATCCATGCACTTAGGCAGTGACTTAACTTTTTCGTCAAAAAAGACCCCAAAAGTATCTTGGAATGTCTTGAAATTGTACACAGTCATAGTCAAGCATGCCCTGAACAAGAATCCGTTGAATATATTTGCATATCTCTTGAAGAATATTTTTAATGAACTTTTGAAAATCAGGAAAGCGATCCATGCACTTGGACATTCCAAGTATGTTGGAATGTCTTGAAATTGTACTCAGTCATAGTCAACGACGCCCTGAACAAGAATCCGTTGAAAATATTTGCATATCGCTTAAGGAATATTTTTAATGAATTTTTGAAAATCAGGAAAGCGATCCATGCACTTAGGCAGTGACTTAACTTTTTCGTCAAAAAAGACCCCAAAAGTATCTTGGAATGTCTTGAAATTGTACACAGTCATAGTCAAGCATGCCCTAAACAAGAATCCGTTGAATATATTTGCATATCTCTTGAAGAATATTTTTAATGAATTTTTGAAAATCCGAAAAGCGATCCATGCACTTGGACATTCCAAGTATGTTGGAATGTCTTGAAATTGTACTCAGTCATAGTCAACGACGCTCTGAACAAGAATCAATTTGAAAATATTTGCATATCTCTTAAGGAATATTTTTAATGAATTTTTGAAAATGATGAAAGTCTGTGCACTTAGGCAGTGACTTAACTTTTTATTCAAAAAAGACCCCAAAAGTATCTTGGAATGTCTTGAAATTGTACACAGTCATAGTCAAGCATGCCCTGAACAAGAACCTGTTGAATATATTTGCATATCTCTTGAATAATATTTTTAATGAATTTTTGAAAATCCGGAAAGCGATCCATGCACTTAGGCAGTGACTTAACTTTTTCGTCAAAAAAGACCCCAAAAGTATCTTGGAATGTCTTGAAATTGTACACAGTCATAGTCAAGCATGCCCTGAACAAGAAACCGTTGAATATATTTGCATATCTCTTGAAGAATATTTTTAATGAACTTTTGAAAATCCGGAAAGCGATCCATGCACTTGGACATTCCAAGTATCTTGGAATGTCTTGAAATTGTACACAGTCATAGTCAAGCATGCCCTGAACAAGAAACCGTTGAATATATTTGCATATCTCTTGAAGAATATTTTTAATGAACTTTTGAAAATCCGGAAAGCGATCCATGCACTTAGGCAGTGACTTAACTTTTTCGTCAAAAAAGACCCCAAAAGTATCTTGGAATGTCTTGAAATTGTACACAGTCATAGTCAAGCATGCCCTGAACAAGAATCCATTGAATATATTTGCATATCTCTTGAAGAATATTTTTAATGAATTTTTGAAAATCCGAAAAGCGATCCATGCACTTGGACATTCCAAGTATGTTGGAATGTCTTGAAATTGTACTCAGTCATAGTCAACGACGCTCTGAACAAGAATCAATTGAAAATATTTGCATATCTCTTAAGGAATATTTTTAATGAATTTTTGAAAATGAGGAAAGTCTGTGCACTTAGGCAGTGACTTAACTTTTTTGTCAAAAAAGACCCCAAAAGTATCTTGGAATGTCTTGAAATTGTACACAGTCATAGTCAAGCATGCCCTGAACAAGAATCCGTTGAATATATTTGCATATCTCTTGAAGAATATTTTTAATGAACTTTTGAAAATCAGGAAAGCGATCCATGCACTTGGACATTCCAAGTATGTTGGAATGTCTTGAAATTGTACTCAGTCATAGTCAACGACGCCCTGAACAAGAATCCGTTGAAAATATTTGCATATCGCTTAAGGAATATTTTTAATGAATTTTTGAAAATCAGGAAAGCGATCCATGCACTTAGGCAGTGACTTAACTTTTTCGTCAAAAAAGACCCCAAAAGTATCTTGGAATGTCTTGAAATTGTACACAGTCATAGTCAAGCATGCCCTGAACAAGAATCCGTTGAATATATTTGCATATCTCTTGAAGAATGTTTTTAATGAATTTTTGAAAATCCGAAAAGTGATCCATGCACTTGGACATTCCAAGTATGTTGGAATGTCTTGAAATTGTACTCAGTCATAGTCAACGACGATCTGAACAAGAATCAATTGAAAATATTTGCATATCTCTTAAGGAATATTTTTAATGAATTTTTGAAAATGAGGAAAGTCTGTGCACTTAGGCAGTGACTTAACTTTTTATTCAAAAAAGACCCCAAAAGTATCTTGGAATGTCTTGAAATTGTACACAGTCATAGTCAAGCATGCCCTGAACAAGAATCCGTTGAATATATTTGCATATCTCTTGAAGAATATTTTTAATGAACTTTTGAAAATCAGGAAAGCGATCCATGCACTTGGACATTCCAAGTATGTTGGAATGTCTTGAAATTGTACTCAGTCATAGTCAACGACGCCCTGAACAAGAATCCGTTGAAAATATTTGCATATCGTTTAAGGAATATTTTTAAAGAATTTCTGAAAATCAGGAAAGCGATCCATGCACTTAGGCAGTGACTTAACTTTTTATTCAAAAAAGACCCCAAAAGTATCTTGGAATGTCTTGAAATTGTACACAGTCATAGTCAAGCATGCCCTGAACAAGAATCCGTTGAATATATTTGCATATCTCTTGAAGAATATTTTTAATGAACTTTTGAAAATGAGGAATTTCTGTGCACTTAGGCAGTGACTTAACTTTTTATTGAAAAAAGACCCCAAAAGTATCTTGGAATGTCTTGAAATTGTACACAGTCATAGTCAAGCATGCCCTGAACAAGAATCCGTTGAATATATTTGCATATCGCTTAAGGAATATTTTTAATGAATTTTTGAAAATCAGGAAAGCGATCCATGCACTTGGACATTCCAAGTATGTTGGAATGTCTTGAAATTGTACTCAGTCATAGTCAACGACGCCCTGAACAAGAATCCATTGAAAATATTTGCATATCGCTTCAGGAATATTTTAAATGAATTTTTGAAAATCAGGAAAGCGATCCATACACTTAGGCAGTGACTTAACTTTTTTGTCAAAAAAGACCCCAAAAGTATCTTGGAATGTCTTGAAATTGTACACAGTCATAGTCAAGCATGCCCTGAACAAGAATCCGTTGAATATATTTGCATATCTCTTGAAGAATATTTTTAATGAACTTTTGAAAATCAGGAAAGCGATCCATGCACTTGGACATTCCAAGTATGTTGGAATGTCTTGAAATTGTACTCAGTCATAGTCAACGACGCCCTGAACAAGAATCCGTTGAAAATATTTGCATATCGCTTAAGGAATATTTTTAATGAATTTTTGAAAATCAGGAAAGCGATCCATGCACTTAGGCAGTGACTTAACTTTTTCGTCAAAAAAGACCCCAAAAGTATCTTGGAATGTCTTGAAATTGTACACAGTCATAGTCAAGCATGCCCTGAACAAGAATCCGTTGAATATATTTGCATATCTCTTGAAGAATGTTTTTAATGAATTTTTGAAAATCCGAAAAGTGATCCATGCACTTGGACATTCCAAGTATGTTGGAATGTCTTGAAATTGTACTCAGTCATAGTCAACGACGATCTGAACAAGAATCAATTGAAAATATTTGCATATCTCTTAAGGAATATTTTTAATGAATTTTTGAAAATGAGGAAAGTCTGTGCACTTAGGCAGTGACTTAACTTTTTATTCAAAAAAGACCCCAAAAGTATCTTGGAATGTCTTGAAATTGTACACAGTCATAGTCAAGCATGCCCTGAACAAGAATCCGTTGAATATATTTGCATATCTCTTGAAGAATATTTTTAATGAACTTTTGAAAATCAGGAAAGCGATCCATGCACTTGGACATTCCAAGTATGTTGGAATGTCTTGAAATTGTACTCAGTCATAGTCAACGACGCCCTGAACAAGAATCCGTTGAAAATATTTGCATATCGTTTAAGGAATATTTTTAAAGAATTTCTGAAAATCAGGAAAGCGATCCATGCACTTAGGCAGTGACTTAACTTTTTATTCAAAAAAGACCCCAAAAGTATCTTGGAATGTCTTGAAATTGTACACAGTCATAGTCAAGCATGCCCTGAACAAGAATCCGTTGAATATATTTGCATATCTCTTGAAGAATATTTTTAATGAACTTTTGAAAATGAGGAATTTCTGTGCACTTAGGCAGTGACTTAACTTTTTATTGAAAAAAGACCCCAAAAGTATCTTGGAATGTCTTGAAATTGTACACAGTCATAGTCAAGCATGCCCTGAACAAGAATCCGTTGAATATATTTGCATATCGCTTAAGGAATATTTTTAATGAATTTTTGAAAATCAGGAAAGCGATCCATGCACTTGGACATTCCAAGTATGTTGGAATGTCTTGAAATTGTACTCAGTCATAGTCAACGACGCCCTGAACAAGAATCCATTGAAAATATTTGCATATCGCTTCAGGAATATTTTAAATGAATTTTTGAAAATCAGGAAAGCGATCCATACACTTAGGCAGTGACTTAACTTTTTTGTCAAAAAAGACCCCAAAAGTATCTTGGAATGTCTTGAAATTGTACACAGTCATAGTCAAGCATGCCCTGAACAAGAATCCGTTGAATATATTTGCATATCTCTTGAAGAATATTTTTAATGAACTTTTGAAAATCAGGAAAGCGATCCATGCACTTGGACATTCCAAGTATGTTGGAATGTCTTGAAATTGTACTCAGTCATAGTCAACGACGCCCTGAACAAGAATCCGTTGAAAATATTTGCATATCGCTTAAGGAATATTTTTAATGAATTTTTGAAAATCAGGAAAGCGATCCATGCACTTAGGCAGTGACTTAACTTTTTATTCAAAAAGACCCCAAAAGTATCTTGGAATGTCTTGAAATTGTACACAGTCATAGTCAAGCATGCCCTGAACAAGAATCCGTTGAATATATTTGCATATCTCTTGAAGAATATTTTTAATGAATTTTTGAAAATCCGGAAAGCGATCCATGCACTTGGACATTCCAAGTATGTTGGAATGTCTTGAAATTGTACTCGGTCATAGTCAACGACGCCCTGAACAAGAATCCATTGAAAATATTTGCATATCTCTTAAGGAATATTTTTAATGAATTTTTGAAAATCAGGAAAGCGATCCATGCACTTAGGCAGTGACTTAACTTTTTCGTCAAAAAAGACCCCAAAAGTATCTTGGAATGTCTTGAAATTGTACACAGTCATAGTCAAGCATGCCCTGAACAAGAATCCGTTGAATATATTTGCATATCTCTTGAAGAATATTTTTAATGAACTTTTGAACATGACATAGTTTGGCATGGGTTAACCCATGTCATGACAAACATGACATGTTTGTCCACTAGAGGGCAGTTTGAAGAACCAAGCAGCCATGAATCAGATTTGACCTTACTTGTAATGTCAAACTTGTCCACTAGAGGGCAGTTGAAATAATTAAGTATCCATACATTAAATTTGAGCTTACATGTAATGACACCTTTATCCACTAAAGGGCAGTTCCAAGAATTTAGCATGCCATAAATCAGATTTGAGCTTACATGTAATGACACATTTGTCCACCAGAGGGCAGTCTGACCAATCCAGCAGCCATAAATCAGATTTGACCTTACTTGCAATGTCAAACTTGTCCACTAGAGGGCAGTTGAAATAATTAGGTATCCATACATCAAATTTGAGCTTACATGTAATGACACCTTTATCCACTAGAGAGCAGTCTGAAGAATTTAGCATGCCATAAATCAGATTTGAGCTTACATGTAATGACACCTTTATCCACTAGAGAGCAGTCTGAAGAATTTAGCATGCCATAAATCAGATTTGAGCTTACATGTAGTGACACATTTGTCCACCAGAGGGCAGTCTGACCAATCCAGCAGCCATAAATCAGATTTGACCTTACTTGTAATGTCAAACTTGTCCACTAGATGGCAGTTGAAATAATAAAGCAGCTATAAATCAGATTTGACATAACATATAATGACATGTTTGTCCACCAGAGGGCAGTTGAAATAATTTAGTATCCATAAATCTAATTTGAGCGTGCATGTAATGACATGTTTATCCACCAGAGGGCAGTCTGAAGAATCCAGCAGCCAAAAGTCAAATTTGACCTTACATGTAATGACACCTTTATCCACTAGAGGGCAGTCTGAAGAATTTAACAGCCATAAATCAGATTTGAGCTTACATGTAATGACACATTTGTCCACCAGAGGGCAGTCTGACCAATCCAGCAGCCATAAATCAGATTTGACCTTACTTGTAATGTCAAACTTGTCCACTAGAGGGCAGTTGAAATAATTTATCAGCTATAAATCAAATTTGAGCGTGCATGTAATGACATGTTTATCCACCAGAGGGCAGTCTGAAGAATCCAGCAGCCAAAAGTCAAATTTGACCTTACATGTAATGACATCTTTTTCCACTAGAGGGCAGTCTGAAGAATTTAGCAGCCATAAATCAGATTTGACCTTACATGTAATAACACATTTGTCCACCAGAGGGCAGTCTGACCAATCCAGCACCCATAAATCAGATTTGAACTTACTTGTAATGTCAAACTTGTCCACTAGAGGGCAGTTGAAATAATTAAGTATCCATACATCAAATTTGAGCTTACATGTAACGACATGTTTGTCCACTAGAGGGCAGTTTGAAGAACCCAGCAGCCATGAATCAGATTTGACCTTACTTGTAATGTCAAACTTGTCCACTAGAGGGCAGTTGAAATAATTAAGTATCCATACATCAAATTTGAGCTTACATGTAATGACACCTTTATCCACTAGAGGGCAATTTGAAGAACCCAGCAGCCATAAATCAGATTTGACCTTACATGTAATAACAACTTTGTCCACCAGAGAGCAGTCTGAATAATTCAGCAGCCATAAATCAAATGTGACCCTCCTTGTAAAAACACATTGGTTCACCAGGAAGCTGTTACACCATGTGAACCAATCCATTACCCATAATGCTTTGTGAAAACTTAAAAGTGAAGAAAACAGTGTCAGCCAATCGGCTTTTTCAGCCAATCAGCTGACGATCACAGAGAATACACATGGCTAATTATACGGAGAGAGAGAGAGAGAGAGAGAGAGAGAGAGAGAGAGAGAGAGAGAGAGAGAGAGAGAGAGAGAGAGAGAGAGAGAGAGAGAGAGAGAGAGAGTGTGTCGAATGTCCAGCGTATGTGTGCAGTGTGTGTGTGTGCAGTGCGAAATTGAAGCGTGAATATCATCAAAGCAGTCATCATCAAAGCTTTGTTTGACAAAGGAAGACAAAGAGAAAAGGACAATAAGTCTGTGGCTGAGCAGCTTCTTCACGGACAAGGACAGCGAACGTACAGAGACTGCTGTGTGTGGACTGTTAGCATTTTAAGCTAGCGATCTTTATGCTAACGTGTTAGCAGACTTCATCGTCACAAAAACAACAAACAGATGATTATTCCGCGGCTGAAAGAGAGCAGGACACACACGGTAGTTGTCTGAGATGATGACATGACGCCAGCACCGCTCTATCTCCTATCGAATTGGACTTTTGGAGGCGAACAGACGTAAAACTGCAACGAAAAGGAAGCAAGCACGGACCTCTTATGATCAGAGGAACTCATGTTCTTATGGGGTGAGTTTTCCTTAACGTTGTTAATCGATGTTATGTTAGTGTTCATTCAAAGTCACATACAGACGCACATAGGGAAGCTGTCTTTTAATAATCCACTGTGCGTTTCATAACGCCGTTTGGCTACATTGTTATTAGCCATGCTTGCTTAGCTCGCTAGCTCGGTACTGTATTATTACAATGAGAATGATGCGCACATCGAAACTTTTGTTCGGTCAGATGAGCGTATTATAAGCCGTAAGAGGAGCATGTCACGGCCCTCTTTGAGATTTTGTACACCCGCAGGTTCAGTTTGATAATTCAAATGCTTTGAGACGAAACTCCCGTGTTCGAAACCTAACATTGCATTGAATGATGTGTGAATGCCACACCTTTGCATGCATGAATCACACATGATTAACACAATGTGTGATGAACGTGTTAATTACACGTGCAATTCATGCACATAAAGGTGTGGCATTCACACATAATTCAAGCAATACTACTGATCAATCTATACTGATTCAGTGATTAAATGCCTTTTAACATGAACCATGATCTGAAATAAGTATTTTTTTATTTTTTTTCAGAATCCTGGGCATAAGGATTGGCATGTGAAGTTGCTGCCAACCCATGTGTCCAAGGCCTCAGTGTGGCGTCAATACATGAGGTCGGCTAAGGCTCTTGGTATGTGTATAAATTGATTTCTATACAATAGCCAAATGCTTATATAGACTGCAATATGTAATGTGTAAAATGTGATTTTTTTGGAAAAATAAAATCATTATTTTCATTGTGGTTCTTGCTGTCAACAGGTAGTGGAACACAGCTCTGCTGAAAGTCGCCTCAATATTCCGCAGCTTGTTGGAACGGCAGATGGCAGAGTGATAGTAAAGACCATCGACTGGCAGACACATCTGAGTCCCTACTTTCAAAAGCTCCCACAGATCAAGAGTTATCAGAACTTTAGGTATTTATATTCAAAATTCTGCATTTTATGAATAAAAAAATCACGAATGAACATAATAGTGTTCCATGTGAACAGTGAGCCATGTTTTAAATATCCTGTTGTGTGCTTCTATTCTGTCACAGCTTTGATGCCAACAGACCAGGTGTGGTGCTTGCTCAAACTCACAGTGATGCAGAGCCTATCGAGTTTCAGCTACTGCGCAACCCAGGAGTTCTGCCCCCTGTTGACAGTCTCCCCGTCCTGGCCCCACCTGGACTGACCATGGACAGGCAGACGTATCTTTTTGAAAAAATCCGGCCTTTCTGTTCTGATGAGGCAAAATTCTTCACATGCCCAGCACCAAAGGTTACAGCACAGAAGAGGGTGCGTTTGTGATGTCATCATTTAGTCCGCATATCAACTGTGATGGACAGAGTGGGTACAGCCACATTGTGGGGGAGGAACTGGTATTGAAGATGATAATATAGTCCATGGTCTGGAAAATATTCCTTCACACACTTAGATATATTTTATTTCTTTATTTTAGTTCTATGCACCATATATCTGGAACAAACTCCCAGAAAACTGTAGGTCTGCTGAAACTCTCACCTCTTTTAAATCAAGAGTGAAGACTTTTCTGTTTGCCGCTGCATTTCAGTCATTTCCAATACTGCACTGTAACCTTTATTCCTTATATATACTCTTGTATTATTTGTTATCTTTTTATTTTATTTGTATCTATTTTATTTTTTAATCTTAATCTTTAAATTTTACCTGCTTGTTTTTATTTTGATGTTATATCTGATTTTATAAATGTCTCTTTTCTATGCTTTTTAATGCTTTATGTAAAGCACTTTGAATTACCTTGTTGTTGAAATGTGCTATACAAATAAACTTGCCTTGCCTTGCCTTACATTGACATGAACTACATTCATTCCTTTTTTTTTCCAAACTGCTACACTGTTACTGTCCTGTGGGCTAACAGACATCAGATGTCACTGACAGCTAGACTGGGTGGGGGGTTGTGACCATGTTAATGTCATGCAAATGAGCAGCTATTGGCCTGGCTCCTCAAGAGGGTCGAAATCTTTCAGGCTGAATTTCTCCCTAAAGCAGTTTGAGGAGTGTCTACATTCAAATGACCACATCTTCTTCAAAAATGATCAGATGGACATGGGTTTGACATTGTTGGAAAGCTTAGATATCACACTTTCGGAATCTGTAAATAACTCCAAATGTCCCGAAGTAGACATGTGAACCCTTTTGCCATGGCTGGACACAGAAATTTTCTGTTCCAGAATCGAGACCCGACATGGACCTTGTGATGGAACGGTCACGCCTGGTGTATGTCCAGGACAACATTGACGAACTCTGAACACCAGCTGTCAGAAGAGGATGAGTATTGTAAGTTGTTGTGTTTGCTGCGTTTGTCTCTGTTAATTTGTTTGTTGTTCCTAATCTGTTCCAGAATGGAGACCCAACATGGTCGACCTCGAGCCGGGGCTTGGTGGACGTTCTGGACAACTTCGACGAACTCTGAACACAGACTGTTGGAAGAGGATGAGTATGGTGATATTTTTGTTTGAGTTATTGTTGACCTCTACTTTCGTCTACATTCGCCTCTTCCCTGATCTCATCGGTGACTCCTACTGCACAAGAAGAACCTGCAGTGGTGAGTATATCAGATTCCTTTGGACATCAATGACAGTTTGATACTGCTTTTCAGTTTTGTTTTTCCTAATCTGTTCCAGAATGGAGACCCAACATGGTCGACCTCGAGGCGGTGCTTGGTGGACGTTCTGGACAACTTCGACGAACTCTGAACACAGATTGTCGGAAGAGGAGGAGAATGGTGATATTTATTTTTCTTTGCGTCATTGTTGTTGACTCAACTCAACTCAACTCAACTTTATTTATAGAGCGCTTTAGGCAGCTAAAGCTGGTACAAAGTGCTTAACAGTACAATACATAAAACATAGGAGACAAAATAAAAACAATAAAACTATAAAACAGTAACAATGTTTAAATAATAAAAAAAACAATAAAACTATAAAACAATAAAAATGTTTAAACCATAAAACACTAAAACAAGAGCAGAGTCTCATGCTGAGTTGAACGCAGAAGAATAAAAATGTGTTTTAAGATGAGTTTTAAAAATGGACAGTGAGGGGGCCTGTCTAATATGAAGCGGGAGGGCGTTCCAAAGTTTGGGACCGGCAATGGAGAAAGCTCTTTCCCCTCTGAGCTTCCGTTTAGACCTCGGTACCTCCAGGAGCAGCTGGTCAGCTGACCTGAGGCACCGAGCAGGAGTGTAAGGATGGAGAAGCTCAGAGAGGTAAGGCGGGGCAAGACCATTTAAAGATTTAAAAACAAATAAAAGAATCTTAAAATGGACTCTAAAATGCACAGGCAGCCAGTGAAGGGAGGCCAAAATGGGAGTAATGTGCTCCCTCTTACGTGCTCCAGTTAAGAGGCGAGCAGCAGCGTTCTGGACCAACTAGAGACGTGAGAGGGAGGACTGGCTGACTCCAAGATAAAGAGCGTTACAGTAATCCAGCCGAGATGTAACAAAGGCATGGATTACTGTTTCAAAGTGCTTTTGTGAGAGAAAGGGCCTCACCTTTGCCAGCTGCCTGAGGTGAAAAAAGCTGGACTTTACTGTTGCCCCAATTTGCCGGTCCAATTTAAAATCACTGTCCATAATAAAACCTAAGTTTGTCACTAAAGGCTTCACATACGATGCCAAAGGGCCCAAATCAGCAGGGGGGGGTTCACTAGAGCCGCTAGGACCAAACATTATGACTTCCGTCTTCTTTTCATTAAATTTTAAAAAGTTCAGTGACATCCATGCTTTTATGTCATCAAGACATAATAGAAGTGGTTGCAGACAGGCATTTTTCTTACTCAGTGGGACATAAATCTGACTGTCGTCTGCATAAAAATGAAATGAGATGCCATGTTTTCTCAAGATGGAGCCCAGGGGAAGCAGATACAGGGAGAAGAGCAGGGGCCCTAAAATTGAGCCCTGTGGAACCCCATATGACAGTGGAGCAGAGCGGGACTCAGAGCCACCGAGGCGTACACACATAGATCTTCCCTCAAGATACGATCTAAACCACTTAAGGGCGCTACCACTAATGCCCACTAGGTGCTGCAAGCGTGCCACTAAAATATTGTGGTCCACAGTGTCAAACGCTGCAGTTAGGTCCAGCAGGACAAGGATCACAGAGTCTCCAGAATCAACCGTCAGGAGGATGTCATTGAACACTCTTAATAAAGCTGACTCTGTACTATGCCTTGTTTTAAAGCCAGACTGGAAAATCTCCAGAATATCATGCTCGTCCAGGAACGACTGCAACTGGGCGTGGACAACTTTTTCCAGGATCTTTGAAATAAAAGGCAGCTTGGAGATAGGTCTATAATTGGCTAGTATAACACGATCAAGGCCAGGTTTCTTAAGCAGGGGTTGTACAACAGCATGTTTAAAACATTGGGGGACAACACCAGAAGACAGACTGCTGTTAATAATGGCCAGGACTGACTGCCCTATACAAGGAAATACCTCTTTAAAAAAGTGAGGCGGGACAGTGTCACAGGGAGAGCCTGATGGCTTCATCTGGGCAACCACTTTTTCTAAGGCAATCAGAGACACGGGCTCAAACGAATCAAGCACAGCTGAGAAAAGCACACTGTCAGAGGGGTCAGACACAGGTGTGGTGATTAGAGCCCTTGTGGTAGCAACCTTATCAATGAAGAACTGCAGGAAGCTATTGCACATTTCAGGGGATTCCTCTGTGCACACAGGCTGAGGTGAGCCAAGAACAGACTCTATGGTTTTAAATAACACACGTGGGTTGTGAGAGTTTGATTCAATAATATTTGACAGGTGCTCTCTTCTGGACTCTTTGACAGTGCTCTGGTAGCAGCGCCAGCTGTCTTTTAGGATTTGGCGAGAAACCTGCAGCTTGTCCTTTTTCCACCTGCGTTCAGCTTTGCGGCAATCCTGTCTGGCTGCGCGAGTTCTCGCATTGAACCAGGGCTCAGGTTTAGCTTTGGGCTGCACGGTTTTAAATGGAGCCACAGAGTCCAATATGGTTCGGCAGGAGGAGTGAAACGAAGAACTGAGCACCTCCGTGTTTGGTAATAATTCAGAGGGGACACAGAGCTGGTTAAAGGCAGCAGAAAACTGGCCGGAAAACTGACCTCTACTTTTGTCTACAGTCGCCTCTTCCCTGATCTCATCGGTGACTCCCACTGCACAAGAAGAACCTACAGTGGTGAGTATATCAGATTCCTTTGAACATCAATGAAAGTTTGATGCTGCTTTTCAGTTTCGTTTTTCCTAATCTGTTTCAGAATGGAGACCCAAGGCTTGGTGGATTTCTGACGTCCAGGACAACTTTGAACATCTGAACACCAACTGTCAGAAGAAGATGAGTATTGTTGTTTTCTGCTGCTCTCGTCCCTTTTCATTATTTAGTTTTTTCCATTATTTTTTAAGTGTACAAAAATCACTATAGTCACAAAGCACTGAATACGATTCAAACACAGGTTGTTTTTTGATATATAAACAGACTCAGGGTTCAAGTTTGTTTCATTTTTGAAATGAAATGTTTGGTGTGGTTTAAGGAATATTTGGTTGTTATTAGACCCTGAGATGGGTCAGTGACTAGGAGAAACATTGATTTTGATGCATTAGTTGTTTGTAGTAGCAGATCCAATGTAATCTTATTTTGTGATATATGATGGATTTTGAATCGGTCTCCGACTACAAGTAAAACATTTTTTTCCTACTAACCCAATTATAGCCTGGTTTTGTTTTAAGATGAATAAACATACAATAATAGTTTGAACCTGAAAAACATTTATTTTGCAAAGGACACTGAATGATGAACACTTAAATATGAACATTGAATATGAAACATGGGGCAGTTTGGTGTGTTGTTGGCGATGGGGAGAAGGGAAAAGATGGAGATGGTGAGTGAGTTCATCATGTGTGAATGTGAGAGTTCAGCTCAGGTGGAGCAGAGACTCCAAATCTCGCTCGTTCACTCGCAGTCACGCTCGCTCGCTCACTCTCGCTCGCTCACTCACTCACAGTCACTCACTCACTCTCGCTCGCTCGCTCACTCGCTCACTCGCTCCCTCACTCCCTCACTCCCTCACTCAGTCACACATGATGCACTCACTCACCATCGCTCTTTTCCTTTCTCCCCATCTCCAACAACACACCCAACTGCCCCATGTTTCATATTCAATGTTTATATTTCAGTCTTCATCATTCAGGGTCGTCTTTGCAAAATAAATATTTGTTCAGGTTGAACCTATTCTTGTTTATTTATCTTTAAACAAAACAGGGTAATAATTATTTAGTTGGAAAAAAGTTTGCTTATAGAAGGAGACGATTCAAAATCCATCATATCACAAGATTATTAAATTGCATCTGCCACTACAGAAACTAACAATGCATCAAAATCAATGTTTCTTCCAATCACTGACCATCTCAGGGCCTGATAATAATAAATAGTCCTTGAAAGGTATTTTATGATTGATTGGAAAGGATTGTAGTTTTTTTGTTGATTTAAAGAGTTGCATAAACATTATGGCCTTTAAAGGGTTAGAATTTTTAAAAATATAATTTGATGAGTATATCTCAGTCTGAAGTAGCGTTAAAAGAGTGACAATTTAAAGTTGAAAAAAATATGAACAATATTTTTGTAGGAGACAGTTTTTAGAAAAATCTGACATTGCAAAAAATAAGAATGCATCAGAATCAAAAGTTATTGTAGTTTTTTTTTCCCAATAAAAACAGTGTAGTTGCGTAAACAATATGGCCTTTAAAAGGTGAACCTTTTAAAAATAATATTTTTAAAAGGTTCACCTTTTAAAAATATTAATATTTGATATGCATATTTCAGGATGAAGTAGCTTCAAAAGACTGACTCATTTAAAGTGGAAATAAATATTAAGATATTTTTACAGCAGTTTTTGGCAAGGGGCCGTTTTCTGCAACAAGGAACAAATGAGGGGGTTAGGGTTAGCTAACCTTAGTTAGTTATCCCCAAAACACCTGGTTCAGGTGCACAGGTTATCAGAGTTCTGCAGAGCTCGTTAACCACTTCCACTACACAAGAACCTACAGTGGTGAGTATATTAGACTCCTTTTGACATCAATGACACTTTGCTACTGCTTTTCAGTTTTGTTTTTCCTAATCTGTTCCAGAATTGAGACCCTAACACTTGGTGGACTTCTTACGTCCTGGACAACTTAGACGAACTCTGAACACCGGCTGTCAAAACAAGATGAGTGTTTTTTTGTTTGTGTCAATATGCACTTCTACTTTGGTCTGTCGTTTCATCTTCCTGTGTTGTCGTTGTTACACAAATGTGTACACTTAGCAAAACTTAGTTGACAGTAAACGGGTGCAGGTGTCGGAGGATTGATAACTCTGATTGGACGGAACTCTCCATACGTGACAGCAAAACAAAAATCTGCTCACAAGGATGGACAAACTGGAATCATGGCTTGGAAATGCAAAAGTAACTTTCTGGACAACTTTGTCAACACGATGATGCAGCAAATGGAGGAATTCATTCACCTCAGTGAATCTACTCTTGGAAAATGGATGGATCTGCATGATGATCTTTGAGGAAATGGGATCAGTGGATTCAAAACCTGGAGGAACGGAACACAAGAATCTGAAAAAAACCCAACATGAACTGCACAAAATGGCCTCCTTGTGGTCGTCCAACCAAAACCACTGACTAACAAAAGTTACCACCTCTTGTCCTTTCTGTTCCCCTCCCATTCCCCCCAACCGGTCGAGGCAGACGGCCGCACACTTTGAGTCTGGTTCTGCCAGAGATTTCTTCCTGTTAAAAGGGAGTTTTTTCTCTCCACTGTTGCCACGATTGCTTGCTCATTGTGTGAATTGTTGGGTTTCTCTTCTCTCTAATATTATGAATGATTTAAAAAAAAAAAAAGGAGTGCAAGTCCGACTGTCACCTCCACGTGGTGCACTCTGGGTAACGCTAACGACGGCGGCAAACGATAAGTTTACCCGGACATTTGTGACTTATTTGAAAAGTTGATCTTTTTGAGTAAATGTTAATGTGTAGAATGTGTTTGAATGTTTGTCATTGTTGTGACGATAGTCAAGTTAATTTTCACTTCATGTGTTTTCATGTGTCCAGAAACGGCAGCAAAACATGGACTGGATTTCACCGACTGGACTTGATGTGGTTTCCCTGTGAGTCGACAAACTCATTTATTTCCTTGCTGTCCTTTTATTGCTTTCCTTTTCTCTTTCCTTCCATTCTTTTTCATGTCTTTCAGCCCTTTCTTTTTGCCATTTCCTCCATCCCTGTGTTCTCTCCTTCTCTAATGGACTTTATTGCTTCCTTCCTTTTTCTGATTAAATGAGGTTTTAGTCCAACCAGCAGGGGGCGTCACAGCCACTTCAGCCTCAGTGGGTGAAGCTGAGTCTTTTTTCTTTTCCATTTCTAATTCACAGTGTAAGTGGGGTTTAAAGCCAACAGGGTTTATGAAGAATAAGTTCTTGTTTTTATTGTTATTTAAAGCTAACTGTATTTTCTTCTCTGTATTGTTTTATTGCGTTGAAGAAAAGAGCCTGTGATTGTTTGACTTTAATTTCTACTTAACCTTTATATGTTTCTTTGATGCCGTTTTGTTTCTTTTCTGCTTTGTGTTGATGTTTTTTCCATCTTGAATCTTTTGTGTTAAATAAATAAATAAGTCACTTATTTGAAGTCTCTCGCTCTTTCACTCACACTCACTCTGCTGAACTGGCTGAACAAATGTGTGCCACAGTCTGGCCCTCGGTGAAACTCTGTATGGCCTGAACCCTGAATGTTTTCTCAAGTTATTTATGGGCTGGCAGTGACTTGAATTCAGCAGCTTTGAATACATTTTTCATCTACACGTAATGTCACCTTTGTCCACTGGAGGTCAGGTTTTTGCAGTTCTGTTTTATGATGAATTATTTATGGCCTGGCAGGGTCTTAAACATAAAAAAACTGTTTCCCTCACAAAAGTTACTATTTATTTCACCAGTTTAGCAGCTCTAAATCTCATGTGACCTTACATGTAATGTCAAACGTGTCCACCAGAGGGCAGTTTCAACATGTAAACACATTTCAAGATCCTCTTCACCACCTACAAATCCTTCTTACCTTCAGACCTCCTCCATCGCCCCATTCACTCACACCGAACACGCTACACCGTCAAACATCTGTGTAGCCCCAGTTAAGCCCCTCAAGCATTTTATTTTAGATTTTATAAAATATATAATATAGATATATGTTTTTTTGAAGTTTAACATTTAAAAAGTTCAAGTAGCCATTCTGTTCCAATCCAATCCCTGTGTGTGTGAGTAAGAATGGAATAGGTGAGGGCGGGTCGCTACGGTAACTGTGGAGCTTCGGGCGCTGTCCGTGGTGCTGAAAGGCTGCTTTGTTGGATGAGTGTGTGACTTTGTTTTCTTTTTTTTCCCTCTACATGTAAAGTGACTTTTGTGATAGAGGAGGGAAGTGTGATGGAGCCTTGAGGGATTCTGGACTCATCACCAGGCTCGCTTCTCCTCGGCCTCAAATCTCCACGGACCTGAAACACAAGGAAAAGCAGCTGAAGCCACTTTCACTCATGACAATCCATCATTATTGAGTCACTGTGATGAAAGGAAGAAACTGTAGGGATGTTTTTAAGGTAGAACATTAGCTGAAAGGATGTTGTCGATGAATTCGTTCTTCATTGATGAAGCAGAGCATGAGAGAGAATAGATCAAAGCAGGAGAAACATCTTCTACATACGTAGAGTAAGATTAGAAGTAAGAGGAAGATTCTATTGAATAATATCTCAAATATCCAATGCCTTACCTGAACATTACTGGGCTCAGAGATGGAGAAGCTGGTCTCTTGAAAGTTGCTGCCATCTGCTGGTTTACCAGACAACGCCAGATCGGTCCTGCTGGATCTCAGTGCAGCATTTGATACGATAGATCATGAGATCCTGCTACATAGACTAGAACAAGATGTTGTGATTAGAGGATCTGCACTTGTCTGGTTCAAGTCCTATTTATGGGACAGATTTCAGTTTGTTAGTGTTAACGAGGACTACTCCATATTCACTAAGGTCAACTACGGAGTTCCTCAGGGTTCCGTGCTCGGACCTATTCTTTTTACCCTGTACATGCTGCCATTAGGCAACATTATCAGGAAACACAACATAGATTTCCATTGTTATGCAGACGACACCCAGCTATATGTATCTGTACGACCGGATGACCCAAACCCATCTATAAAACTCCAGGATTGTCTCATAGACATACAGACGTGGATGACTCTGAACTTGCTGATGCTTAACACAGAAAAAACTGAGGTCATGGTCCTTGGGCCAAAAGATATAAGAGCAGCACTTTTAAGTGGAGCTCTAAACCGAGGCAGTAACACTTCAGTCCCTTGCACTACAGTAAGGAACCTAGGAGTCCTGTTTGACCAGGATTTATCACTGGATGAACATATTAAGCATATATGTAGAACAGCCTTCTTCCACCTTCGCAACATTAAGACAATTAGAAATATTATATCACGACAAGACTCTGAGAAACTTATCCACGCCTTTATAACCTCTAGGCTGGATTACTGTAACTCCTTACTGTCTGGATGTCCTAGTAAGTCCTTGAGAAGCCTTCAACTTGTCCAGAACGCAGCAGCACGGATATTGACTGGAACCAGACGACGTGATTAGGCTTAGACTGCTGGAGGAATTTCCCATCATGCACTTAGAATGAGCACACAGACTTTGCACGAGCCGCACTTTCTCTACCCCGTCCTCAATTTCTCAACCCTCACCACTTACCCGATGTCCCCCATGACATGTAGACCATAAATCCACATTTAGACCATAAATCCACATGTAGCACATAAATCCACATGTACACCATACATCCACATGTACACCATAAATCCACATGTAGACCATAAATCCACATGTAGCACATAAATCCACATGTAGACCATAAATTCACATGTAGACCTTCTCTAACTGATGTTTAATCTCTTACAGTTCTGCTGACACCAGTGAACGACATGAGGTCAGGACAGGAAAGAGCACTCCGTCATCTTCAAGTCTCTGACCACAACAGCCTTCACGACAGGCTGTGACAGATGATCCTGGCATTTAAAGACTTTTCACTTTTTATTCTTTGTCATTGTGTATTGTATGTTTTTGGTAACATCTACTGCACGTCTGTCCGTCCAGGGAGTGGATCCCTCAACTGTGGTTCTCCTTAAGGTTTCTACCCTTTTCCCTGTTAGAAGAGTTTTTTCGCTGGTAGTTTTTCCTTACCCTGGTCGAAGGTCTAAGGACAGAGGATGTTACCAACCCTGTGAAGTCCCTGAGACAAACTATGTTTTGTAAACTGTGGGCTATACAAAAAATGATTGATTGATTGATTGATTTAACAGAAAAAAACCAAAAGTATCTTGGAATGTCTTGAAATTGTACACAGTCATAGTCAACGACACCCTGAACAAGAATCCGTTGAAAATATTTGCATATCTCTTGAGGAATATTTTTAATGAATTTTTGAAAATTAGGAAAGCGATCCATGCACTTAGGCAGTGACTTAACTTTTGATGTTTTTGGTTTGTTTTTAAAGCATTAAAGCTGCAGGACTTCATCCATGTCGCCCAGTCGCTGGAAACAAACGTTTGGACACCATGGATCACACAGCAGAAAATAAGGTGAGACGGAGGAAACGATCCATTTGCCCTGATGCACTTAGTGACTTGACTTTTTTTTCAAAAAAGACCCCAAAAGTATCTTGGAATGTCTTGAAATTGTACACAGTCATAGTCAAGCATGCCCTGAACAAGAATCCGTTGAATATATTTGCATATCTCTTGAGGAATATTTTTAATGAATTTTTGAAAATCAGGAAAGCGATCCATGCACTGAGGCAGTGACTTAACTTTTGATGTTTTTGGGTTGTTTTTAAAGAATTAAAGCTGCAGGAGTTCATCCATGTCGTCCAGTCGCTGGAAACAAACGTTTGGACACCGTGGATCACACAGCAGGATATCAGGTGAGACGAAGGAAACGATCCATTTGCCCTGATGCACTTAGTGACTTGACTTTTTTTTCAAAAAAAAACCCAAAAGTAAATTGGAATGTCTTGAAATTGTACACAGTCATAGTCAACGACGCCCTGAAGAAGAATCCGTTGAAAATATTTGCATATCTCTTAAGGAATATTTTTAATGAATTTTTGAAAATCAGGAAAGCGATCCATGCACTTAGGTAAGTGACTTAATTTTTTTGTCAAAAAAGACCCCAAAAGTATCTTGGAATGTCTTGAAATTGTACACAGTCATAGTCAAGCATGCCCTGAACAAGAATCCATTGAATATATTTGCATATCTCTTGAAGAATATTTTTAATGAATTTTTGAAAATCCGGAAAGCGATCCATGCACTTGGACATTCCAAGTATGTTGGAATGTCTTGAAATTGTACTCAGTCATAGTCAACGACGCCCTGAACAAGAATCAATTGAAAATATTCGCATATCTCTTAAGGAATATTTTTAATGATTTTTTGAAAATCAGGAAAGCAATCCATGCACTTAGGCAGTGACTTAACTTTTTTGTCAAAAAAGACCCCAAAGGTATCTTGGAATGTCTTGAAATTGTACACAGTCATAGTCAAGCATGCCCTGAACAAGAATCCATTGAATATATTTGCATATCGCTTAAGGAATATTTTTAATGAATTTTTGAAAATCAGGAAAGCGATCCATGCACTTAGGCAGTGACTTAACTTTTTCGTCAAAAAAGACCCCAAAAGTATCTTGGAATGTCTTGAAATTGTACACAGTCATAGTCAAGCATGCCCTGAACAAGAATCCGTTGAATATATTTGCATATCTCTTGAAGAATATTTTTAATGAACTTTTGAAAATCAGGAAAGCGATCCATGCACTTGGACATTCCAAGTATGTTGGAATGTCTTGAAATTGTACTCAGTCATAGTCAACGACGCCCTGAACAAGAATCCGTTGAAAATATTTGCATATCGCTTAAGGAATATTTTTAATGAATTTTTGAAAATCAGGAAAGCGATCCATGCACTTAGGCAGTGACTTAACTTTTTCGTCAAAAAAGACCCCGAAAGTATCTTGGAATGTCTTGAAATTGTACACAGTCATAGTCAAGCATGCCCTGAACAAGAATCCGTTGAATATATTTGCATATCTCTTGAAGAATATTTTTAATGAATTTTTGAAAATCCGGAAAGCGATCCATGCACTTGGACATTCCAAGTATGTTGGAATGTCTTGAAATTGTACTCAGTCATAGTCAACGACGCCCTGAACAAGAATCAATTGAAAATATTCGCATATCTCTTAAGGAATATTTTTAATGAATTTTTGAAAATCAGGAAAGCAATCCATGCACTTAGGCAGTGACTTAACTTTTTTGTCAAAAAAGACCCCAAAGGTATCTTGGAATGTCTTGAAATTGTACACAGTCATAGTCAAGCATGCCCTGAACAAGAATCCGTTGAATATATTTGCATATCTCTTGAAGAATATTTTTAATGAACTTTTGAAAATCAGGAAAGCGATCCATGCACTTGGACATTCCAAGTATGTTGGAATGTCTTGAAATTGTACTCAGTCATAGTCAACGACGACCTGAACAAGAATCTATTGAAAATATTTGCATATCTCTTAAGGAATATTTTTAATGAATTTTTGAAAATGAGGAATTTCTGTGCACTTAGGCAATGACTTAACTTTTTATTCAAAAAAGACCCCAAAAGTATCTTGGAATGTCTTGAAATTGTACACAGTCATAGTCAAGCATGCCCTGAACAAAAAACCGTTGAATATATTTGCATATCTCTTGAAGAATATTTTTAATGAACTTTTGAAAATCCGGAAAGCGATCCATGCACTTGGACATTCCAAGTATGTTGGAATGTCTTGAAATTGTACTCAGTCATAGTCAACGACGCCCTGAACAAGAATCCGTTGAAAATATTTGCATATCGCTTAAGGAATATTTTTAATGAATTTTTTTAAAAATCAGGAAAGCGATCCATGCACTTAGGCAGTGACTTAACTTTTTCGTCAAAAAAGACCCCAAAAGTATCTTGGAATGTCTTGAAATTGTACACAGTCATAGTCAAGCATGCCCTGAACAAGAATCCGTTGAATATATTTGCATATCTCTTGAAGAATATTTTTAATGAATTTTTGAAAATCCGGAAAGCGATCCATGCACTTAGGCAGTGACTTAACTTTTTCGTCAAAAAAGACCCCAAAAGTATCTTGGAATGTCTTGAAATTGTACACAGTCATAGTCAAGCATGCCCTGAACAAGAATCCGTTGAATATATTTGCATATCTCTTAAGGAATATTTTTAATGAATTTTTGAAAATGAGGAATTTCTGTGCACTTAGGCAGTGACTTAACTTTTTATTCAAAAAAGACCCCAAAAGTATCTTGGAATGTCTTGAAATTGTACACAGTCATAGTCAAGCATGCCCTGAACAAGAATCCGTTGAATATATTTGCATATCTCTTGAAGAATATTTTTAATGAATTTTTGAAAATCCGGAAAGCGATCCATGCACTTAGGCAGTGACTTAACTTTTTCGTCAAAAAGACCCCAAAAGTATCTTGGAATGTCTTGAAATTGTACACAGTCATAGTCAAGCATGCCCTGAACAAGAATCCGTTGAATATATTTGCATATCTCTTAAGGAATATTTTTAATGAATTTTTGAAAATGAGGAATTTCTGTGCACTTAGGCAGTGACTTAACTTTTTATTCAAAAAAGACCCCAAAAGTATCTTGGAATGTCTTGAAATTGTACACAGTCATAGTCAAGCATGCCCTGAACAAGAATCCGTTGAATATATTTGCATATCTCTTGAAGAATATTTTTAATGAACTTTTGAAAATCAGGAAAGCGATCCATGCACTTGGACATTCCAAGTATGTTGGAATGTCTTGAAATTGTACTCAGTCATATTCAACGACGCCCTGAACAAGAATCCGTTGAAAATATTTGCATATCGCTTAAGGAATATTTTTAAAGAATTTCTGAAAATCAGGAAAGCGATCCATGCACTTAGGCAGTGACTTAACTTTTTTGTCAAAAAAGACCCCAAAAGTATCTTGGAATGTCTTGAAATTGTACACAGTCATAGTCAAGCATGCCCTGAACAAGAATCCGTTGAATATATTTGCATATCTCTTGAAGAATATTTTTAATGAATTTTTGAAAATCCGAAAAGTGATCCATGCACTTGGACATTCCAAGTATGTTGGAATGTCTTGAAATTGTACTCAGTCATAGTCAACGACGCCCTGAACAAGAATCAATTGAAAATATTTGCATATCTCTTAAGGAATATTTTTAATGAATTTTTGAAAATGAGGAAAGTCTGTGCACTTAGGCAGTGACTTAACTTTTTATTCAAAAAAGACCCCAAAGGTATCTTGGAATGTCTTGAAATTGTACACAGTCATAGTCAAGCATGCCCTGAACAAGAATCCGTTGAATATATTTGCATATCTCTTGAAGAATATTTTTAATGAACTTTTGAAAATCAGGAAAGCGATCCATGCACTTGGACATTCCAAGTATGTTGGAATGTCTTGAAATTGTACTCAGTCATAGTCAACGACGCCCTGAACAAGAATCCGTTGAAAATATTTGCATATCGCTTAAGGAATATTTTAAATGAATTTTTGAAAATCAGGAAAGCGATCCATGCACTTAGGCAGTGACTTAACTTTTTTGTCAAAAAAGACCCCAAAAGTATCTTGGAATGTCTTGAAATTGTACACAGTCATAGTCAAGCATGCCCTGAACAAGAATCCGTTGAATATATTTGCATATCTCTTGAAGAATATTTTTAATGAATTTTTGAAAATCCGAAAAGTGATCCATGCACTTGGACATTCCAAGTATGTTGGAATGTCTTGAAATTGTACTCAGTCATAGTCAACGACGCCCTGAACAAGAATCAATTGAAAATATTTGCATATCTCTTAAGGAATATTTTTAATGAATTTTTGAAAATGAGAAAAGTCTGTGCACTTAGGCAGTGACTTAACTTTTTATTCAAAAAAGACCCCAAAAGTATCTTGGAATGTCTTGAAATTGTACACAGTCATAGTCAAGCATGCCCTGAACAAGAATCCGTTGAATATATTTGCATATCTCTTGAAGAATATTTTTAATGAACTTTTGAAAATCAGGAAAGCGATCCATGCACTTGGACATTCCAAGTATATTGGAATGTCTTGAAATTGTACTCGGTCATAGTCAACGACGCCCTGAACAAGAATCCATTGAAAATATTTGCATATCTCTTAAGGAATATTTTTAATGAATTTTTGAAAATGATGAAAGTCTGTGCACTTTGGCAGTGACTTAACTTTTTATTCAAAAAAGACCCCAAAGGTATCTTGGAATGTCTTGAAATTGTACACAGTCATAGTCAAGCATGCCCTGAACAAGAATCCGTTGAATATATTTGCATATCTCTTGAAGAATATTTTTAATGAACTTTTGAAAATCAGGAAAGCGATCCATGCACTTGGACATTCCAAGTATGTTGGAATGTCTTGAAATTGTACTCAGTCATAGTCAACGACGCCCTGAACAAGAATCCGTTGAAAATATTTGCATATCGCTTAAGGAATATTTTTAATGAATTTTTGAAAATCAGGAAAGCGATCCATGCACTTAGGCAGTGACTTAACTTTTTTGTCAAAAAAGACCCCAAAAGTATCTTGGAATGTCTTGAAATTGTACACAGTCATAATCAAGCATGCCCTGAACAAGAATCCGTTGAATATATTTGCATATCTCTTGAAGAATATTTTAAATGAATTTTTGAAAATCCGAAAAGCGATCCATGCACTTGGACATTCCAAGTATGTTGGAATGTCTTGAAATTGTACTCAGTCATAGTCAACGACGCCCTGAACAAGAATCAATTGAAAATATTTGCATATCTCTTAAGGAATATTTTTAATGAATTTTTGAAAATGAGGAAAGTCTGTGCACTTAGGCAGTGACTTAACTTTTTATTCAAAAAAGACCCCAAAAGTATCTTGGAATGTCTTGAAATTGTACACAGTCATAGTCAAGCATGCCCTGAACAAGAATCCGTTGAATATATTTGCATATCTCTTGAAGAATATTTTTAATGAACTTTTGAAAATCAGGAAAGCGATCCATGCACTTGGACATTCCAAGTATGTTGGAATGTCTTGAAATTGTACTCAGTCATATTCAACGACGCCCTGAACAAGAATCCGTTGAAAATATTTGCATATCGCTTAAGGAATATTTTTAAAGAATTTCTGAAAATCAGGAAAGCGATCCATGCACTTAGGCAGTGACTTAACTTTTTTGTCAAAAAAGACCCCAAAAGTATCTTGGAATGTCTTGAAATTGTACACAGTCATAGTCAAGCATGCCCTGAACAGGAATCCGTTGAATATATTTGCATATCTCTTGAAGAATATTTTTAATGAACTTTTGAAAATCAGGAAAGCGATCCATGCACTTGGACATTCCAAGTATGTTGGAATGTCTTGAAATTGTACTCAGTCATAGTCAACGACGCCCTGAACAAGAATCCGTTGAAAATATTTGCATATCGTTTAAGGAATATTTTTAAAGAATTTCTGAAAATCAGGAAAGCGATCCATGCACTTAGGCAGTGACTTAACTTTTTCGTCAAAAAAGACCCCAAAAGTATCTTGGAATGTCTTGAAATTGTACACAGTCATAGTCAAGAATGCCCTGAACAAGAATCCGTTGAATATATTTGCATATCTCTTGAAGAATATTTTTAATGAATTTTTGAAAATCCGGAAAGCGATCCATGCACTTGGGCATTCCAAGTATGTTGGAATGTCTTGAAATTGTACTCGGTCATAGTCAACGACGCCCTGAACAAGAATCCATTGAAAATATTTGCATATCTCTTAAGGAATATTTTTAATGAATTTTTGAAAATGATGAAAGTCTGTGCACTTCGGCAGTGACTTAACTTTTTATTCAAAAAAGACCCCAAAGGTATCTTGGAATGTCTTGAAATTGTACACAGTCATAGTCAAGCATGCCCTGAACAAGAATCCGTTGAATATATTTGCATATCTCTTGAAGAATATTTTAAATGAACTTTTGAAAATCAGGAAAGCGATCCATGCACTTGGACATTCCAAGTATGTTGGAATGTCTTGAAATTGTACTCAGTCATATTCAACGACGCCCTGAACAAGAATCCGTTGAAAATATTTGCATATCGCTTAAGGAATATTTTTAAAGAATTTCTGAAAATCAGGAAAGCGATCCATGCACTTAGGCAGTGACTTAACTTTTTTGTCAAAAAAGACCCCAAAAGTATCTTGGAATGTCTTGAAATTGTACACAGTCATAGTCAAGCATGCCCTGAACAAGAATCCGTTGAATATATTTGCATATCTCTTGAAGAATATTTTTAATGAATTTTTGAAAATCCGAAAAGTGATCCATGCACTTGGACATTCCAAGTATGTTGGAATGTCTTGAAATTGTACTCAGTCATAGTCAACGACGCCCTGAACAAGAATCAATTGAAAATATTTGCATATCTCTTAAGGAATATTTTTAATGAATTTTTGAAAATGAGGAAAGTCTGTGCACTTAGGCAGTGACTTAACTTTTTATTCAAAAAAGACCCCAAAGGTATCTTGGAATGTCTTGAAATTGTACACAGTCATAGTCAAGCATGCCCTGAACAAGAATCCGTTGAATATATTTGCATATCTCTTGAAGAATATTTTTAATGAACTTTTGAAAATCAGGAAAGCGATCCATGCACTTGGACATTCCAAGTATGTTGGAATGTCTTGAAATTGTACTCAGTCATAGTCAACGACGCCCTGAACAAGAATCCGTTGAAAATATTTGCATATCGCTTAAGGAATATTTTAAATGAATTTTTGAAAATCAGGAAAGCGATCCATGCACTTAGGCAGTGACTTAACTTTTTTGTCAAAAAAGACCCCAAAAGTATCTTGGAATGTCTTGAAATTGTACACAGTCATAGTCAAGCATGCCCTGAACAAGAATCCGTTGAATATATTTGCATATCTCTTGAAGAATATTTTTAATGAATTTTTGAAAATCCGAAAAGTGATCCATGCACTTGGACATTCCAAGTATGTTGGAATGTCTTGAAATTGTACTCAGTCATAGTCAACGACGCCCTGAACAAGAATCAATTGAAAATATTTGCATATCTCTTAAGGAATATTTTTAATGAATTTTTGAAAATGAGGAAAGTCTGTGCACTTAGGCAGTGACTTAACTTTTTATTCAAAAAAGACCCCAAAAGTATCTTGGAATGTCTTGAAATTGTACACAGTCATAGTCAAGCATGCCCTGAACAAGAATCCGTTGAATATATTTGCATATCTCTTGAAGAATATTTTTAATGAACTTTTGAAAATCAGGAAAGCGATCCATGCACTTGGACATTCCAAGTATATTGGAATGTCTTGAAATTGTACTCGGTCATAGTCAACGACGCCCTGAACAAGAATCCATTGAAAATATTTGCATATCTCTTAAGGAATATTTTTAATGAATTTTTGAAAATGATGAAAGTCTGTGCACTTTGGCAGTGACTTAACTTTTTATTCAAAAAAGACCCCAAAGGTATCTTGGAATGTCTTGAAATTGTACACAGTCATAGTCAAGCATGCCCTGAACAAGAATCCGTTGAATATATTTGCATATCTCTTGAAGAATATTTTTAATGAACTTTTGAAAATCAGGAAAGCGATCCATGCACTTGGACATTCCAAGTATGTTGGAATGTCTTGAAATTGTACTCAGTCATAGTCAACGACGCCCTGAACAAGAATCCGTTGAAAATATTTGCATATCGCTTAAGGAATATTTTTAATGAATTTTTGAAAATCAGGAAAGCGATCCATGCACTTAGGCAGTGACTTAACTTTTTTGTCAAAAAAGACCCCAAAAGTATCTTGGAATGTCTTGAAATTGTACACAGTCATAGTCAAGCATGCCCTGAACAAGAATCCGTTGAATATATTTGCATATCTCTTGAAGAATATTTTTAATGAATTTTTGAAAATCCGAAAAGCGATCCATGCACTTGGACATTCCAAGTATGTTGGAATGTCTTGAAATTGTACTCAGTCATAGTCAACGACGCCCTGAACAAGAATCAATTGAAAATATTTGCATATCTCTTAAGGAATATTTTTAATGAATTTTTGAAAATGAGGAAAGTCTGTGCACTTAGGCAGTGACTTAACTTTTTATTCAAAAAAGACCCCAAAGGTATCTTGGAATGTCTTGAAATTGTACACAGTCATAGTCAAGCATGCCCTGAACAAGAATCCGTTGAATATATTTGCATATCTCTTGAAGAATATTTTTAATGAACTTTTGAAAATCAGGAAAGCGATCCATGCACTTGGACATTCCAAGTATGTTGGAATGTCTTGAAATTGTACTCAGTCATATTCAACGACGCCCTGAACAAGAATCCGTTGAAAATATTTGCATATCGCTTAAGGAATATTTTTAAAGAATTTCTGAAAATCAGGAAAGCGATCCATGCACTTAGGCAGTGACTTAACTTTTTTGTCAAAAAAGACCCCAAAAGTATCTTGGAATGTCTTGAAATTGTACACAGTCATAGTCAAGCATGCCCTGAACAAGAATCCGTTGAATATATTTGCATATCTCTTGAAGAATATTTTTAATGAATTTTTGAAAATCCGAAAAGTGATCCATGCACTTGGACATTCCAAGTATGTTGGAATGTCTTGAAATTGTACTCAGTCATAGTCAACGACGCCCTGAACAAGAATCAATTGAAAATATTTGCATATCTCTTAAGGAATATTTTTAATGAATTTTTGAAAATGATGAAAGTCTGTGCACTTAGGCAGTGACTTAACTTTTTATTCAAAAAAGACCCCAAAGGCATCTTGGAATGTCTTGAAATTGTACACAGTCATAGTCAAGCATGCCCTGAACAAGAATCCGTTGAATATATTTGCATATCTCTTGAAGAATATTTTTAATGAACTTTTGAAAATCAGGAAAGCGATCCATGCACTTGGACATTCCAAGTATTTTGGAATGTCTTGAAATTGTACTCAGTCATAGTCAACGACGCCCTGAACAAGAATCCGTTGAAAATATTTGCATATCGCTTAAGGAATATTTTTAATGAATTTTTGAAAATCAGGAAAGCGATCCATGCACTTAGGCAGTGACTTAACTTTTTCGTCAAAAAAGACCCCAAAAGTATCTTGGAATGTCTTGAAATTGTACACAGTCATAGTCAAGCATGCCCTGAACAAGAATCCGTTGAATATATTTGCATATCTCTTGAAGAATATTTTTAATGAATTTTTGAAAATCCGGAAAGCGATCCATGCACTTGGACATTCCAAGTATGTTGGAATGTCTTGAAATTGTACTCGGTCATAGTCAACGACGCCCTGAACAAGAATCCATTGAAAATATTTGCATATCTCTTAAGGAATATTTTTAATGAATTTTTGAAAATGATGAAAGTCTGTGCACTTAGGCAGTGACTTAACTTTTTATTCAAAAAAGACCCCAAAGGTATCTTGGAATGTCTTGAAATTGTACACAGTCATAGTCAAGCATGCCCTGAACAAGAATCCGTTGAATATATTTGCACATCTCTTGAAGAATATTTTTAATGAATTTTTGAAAATCCGAAAAGCGATCCATGCACTTGGACATTCCAAGTATGTTGGAATGTCTTGAAATCGTACTCAGTCATAGTCAACGACGCCCTGAACAAGAATCAATTGAAAATATTTGCATATCTCTTAAGGAATATTTTTAATGAATTTTTGAAAATGAGGAAAGTCTGTGCACTTAGGCAGTGACTTAACTTTTTATTCAAAAAAGACCCCAAAGGTATCTTGGAATGTCTTGAAATTGTACACAGTCATAGTCAAGCATGCCCTGAACAAGAATCCGTTGAATATATTTGCATATCTCTTGAAGAATATTTTTAATGAACTTTTGAAAATCAGGAAAGCGATCCATGCACTTGGACATTCCAAGTATGTTGGAATGTCTTGAAATTGTACTCAGTCATAGTCAACGACGCCCTGAACAAGAATCCGTTGAAAATATTTGCATATCGCTTAAGGAATATTTTAAATGAATTTTTGAAAATCAGGAAAGCGATCCATGCACTTAGGCAGTGACTTAACTTTTTTGTCAAAAAAGACCCCAAAAGTATCTTGGAATGTCTTGAAATTGTACACAGTCATAGTCAAGCATGCCCTGAACAAGAATCCGTTGAATATATTTGCATATCTCTTGAAGAATATTTTTAATGAATTTTTGAAAATCCGAAAAGTGATCCATGCACTTGGACATTCCAAGTATGTTGGAATGTCTTGAAATTGTACTCAGTCATAGTCAACGACGCCCTGAACAAGAATCAATTGAAAATATTTGCATATCTCTTAAGGAATATTTTTAATGAATTTTTGAAAATGAGGAAAGTCTGTGCACTTAGGCAGTGACTTAACTTTTTATTCAAAAAAGACCCCAAAGGTATCTTGGAATGTCTTGAAATTGTACACAGTCATAGTCAAGCATGCCCTGAACAAGAATCCGTTGAATATATTTGCATATCTCTTGAAGAATATTTTTAATGAACTTTTGAAAATCAGGAAAGCGATCCATGCACTTGGACATTCCAAGTATATTGGAATGTCTTGAAATTGTACTCGGTCATAGTCAACGACGCCCTGAACAAGAATCCATTGAAAATATTTGCATATCTCTTAAGGAATATTTTTAATGAATTTTTGAAAATGATGAAAGTCTGTGCACTTTGGCAGTGACTTAACTTTTTATTCAAAAAAGACCCCAAAGGTATCTTGGAATGTCTTGAAATTGTACACAGTCATAGTCAAGCATGCCCTGAACAAGAATCCGTTGAATATATTTGCATATCTCTTGAAGAATATTTTTAATGAACTTTTGAAAATCAGGAAAGCGATCCATGCACTTGGACATTCCAAGTATGTTGGAATGTCTTGAAATTGTACTCAGTCATAGTCAACGACGCCCTGAACAAGAATCCGTTGAAAATATTTGCATATCGCTTAAGGAATATTTTTAATGAATTTTTGAAAATCAGGAAAGCGATCCATGCACTTAGGCAGTGACTTAACTTTTTTGTCAAAAAAGACCCCAAAAGTATCTTGGAATGTCTTGAAATTGTACACAGTCATAGTCAAGCATGCCCTGAACAAGAATCCGTTGAATATATTTGCATATCTCTTGAAGAATATTTTTAATGAATTTTTGAAAATCCGAAAAGCGATCCATGCACTTGGACATTCCAAGTATGTTGGAATGTCTTGAAATTGTACTCAGTCATAGTCAACGACGCCCTGAACAAGAATCAATTGAAAATATTTGCATATCTCTTAAGGAATATTTTTAATGAATTTTTGAAAATGAGGAAAGTCTGTGCACTTAGGCAGTGACTTAACTTTTTATTCAAAAAAGACCCCAAAGGTATCTTGGAATGTCTTGAAATTGTACACAGTCATAGTCAAGCATGCCCTGAACAAGAATCCGTTGAATATATTTGCATATCTCTTGAAGAATATTTTTAATGAACTTTTGAAAATCAGGAAAGCGATCCATGCACTTGGACATTCCAAGTATGTTGGAATGTCTTGAAATTGTACTCAGTCATTTTCAACGACGCCCTGAACAAGAATCCGTTGAAAATATTTGCATATCGCTTAAGGAATATTTTTAAAGAATTTCTGAAAATCAGGAAAGCGATCCATGCACTTAGGCAGTGACTTAACTTTTTTGTCAAAAAAGACCCCAAAAGTATCTTGGAATGTCTTGAAATTGTACACAGTCATAGTCAAGCATGCCCTGAACAAGAATCCGTTGAATATATTTGCATATCTCTTGAAGAATATTTTTAATGAATTTTTGAAAATCCGAAAAGTGATCCATGCACTTGGACATTCCAAGTATGTTGGAATGTCTTGAAATTGTACTCAGTCATAGTCAACGACGCCCTGAACAAGAATCAATTGAAAATATTTGCATATCTCTTAAGGAATATTTTTAATGAATTTTTGAAAATGATGAAAGTCTGTGCACTTAGGCAGTGACTTAACTTTTTATTCAAAAAAGACCCCAAAGGTATCTTGGAATGTCTTGAAATTGTACACAGTCATAGTCAAGCATGCCCTGAACAAGAATCCGTTGAATATATTTGCATATCTCTTGAAGAATATTTTTAATGAACTTTTGAAAATCAGGAAAGCGATCCATGCACTTGGACATTCCAAGTATTTTGGAATGTCTTGAAATTGTACTCAGTCATAGTCAACGACGCCCTGAACAAGAATCCGTTGAAAATATTTGCATATCGCTTAAGGAATATTTTTAATGAATTTTTGAAAATCAGGAAAGCGATCCATGCACTTAGGCAGTGACTTAACTTTTTCGTCAAAAAAGACCCCAAAAGTATCTTGGAATGTCTTGCAATTGTACACAGTCATAGTCAAGCATGCCCTGAACAAGAATCCGTTGAATATATTTGCATATCTCTTGAAGAATATTTTTAATGAATTTTTGAAAATCCGGAAAGCGATCCATGCACTTGGACATTCCAAGTATGTTGGAATGTCTTGAAATTGTACTCGGTCATAGTCAACGACGCCCTGAACAAGAATCCATTGAAAATATTTGCATATCTCTTAAGGAATATTTTTAATGAATTTTTGAAAATGATGAAAGTCTGTGCACTTAGGCAGTGACTTAACTTTTTATTCAAAAAAGACCCCAAAGGTATCTTGGAATGTCTTGAAATTGTACACAGTCATAGTCAAGCATGCCCTGAACAAGAATCCGTTGAATATATTTGCACATCTCTTGAAGAATATTTTTAATGAATTTTTGAAAATCCGAAAAGCGATCCATGCACTTGGACATTCCAAGTATGTTGGAATGTCTTGAAATCGTACTCAGTCATAGTCAACGACGCCCTGAACAAGAATCAATTGAAAATATTTGCATATCTCTTAAGGAATATTTTTAATGAATTTTTGAAAATGAGGAAAGTCTGTGCACTTAGGCAGTGACTTAACTTTTTATTAAAAAAAGACCCCAAAAGTATCTTGGAATGTCTTGAAATTGTACACAGTCATAGTCAAGCATGCCCTGAACAAGAATCCGTTGAATATATTTGCATATCTCTTGAAGAATATTTTTAATGAACTTTTGAAAATCAGGAAAGCGATCCATGCACTTGGACATTCCAAGTATGTTGGAATGTCTTGAAATTGTACTCAGTCATAGTCAACGACGCCCTGAACAAGAATCCGTTGAAAATATTTGCATATCGCTTAAGGAATATTTTTAATGAATTTTTGAAAATCAGGAAAGCGATCCATGCACTTAGGCAGTGACTTAACTTTTTATTCAAAAAAGACCCCAAAAGTATCTTGGAATGTCTTGAAATTGTACACAGTCATAGTCAAGCATGCCCTGAACAAGAATCCGTTGAATATATTTGCATATCTCTTGAATAATATTTTTAATGAACTTTTGAAAATCCGAAAAGCGATCCATGCACTTGGACATTCCAAGTATGTTGGAATGTCTTGAAATTGTACTCAGTCATAGTCAACGACGCCCTGAACAAGAATCAATTGAATATATTTGCATATCTCTTGAAGAATATTTTTAATGAATTTTTGAAAATCAGGAAAGCGATCCATGCACTTAGGCAGTGACTTAACTTTTTTGTCAAAAAAGACCCCAAAAGTATCTTGGAATGTCTTGAAATTGTACACAGTCATAGTCAAGCATGCCCTGAACAAGAATCCGTTGAATATATTTGCATATCTCTTGAAGAATATTTTTAATGAATTTTTGAAAATCCGAAAAGCGATCCATGCACTTGGACATTCCAAGTATGTTGGAATGTCTTTAAATTGTACTCAGTCATAGTCAACGACGCCCTGAACAAGAATCCGTTGAAAATATTTGCATATCGCTTAAGGAATATTTTTAATGAATTTTTGAAAATCAGGAAAGCGATCCATGCACTTAGGCAGTGACTTAACTTTTTATTCAAAAAAGACCCCAAAAGTATCTTGGAATGTCTTGAAATTGTACACAGTCATAGTCAAGCATGCCCTGAACAAGAATCCGTTGAATATATTTGCATATCTCTTGAAGAATATTTTTAATGAATTTTTGAAAATCCGAAAAGCGATCCATGCACTTGGACATTCCAAGTATGTTGGAATGTCTTGAAATTGTACTCAGTCATAGTCAACGACGCCCTGAACAAGAATCAATTGAAAATATTTGCATATCTCTTAAGGAATATTTTTAATGAATTTTTGAAAATTAGGAAAGCGATCCATGCACTTAGGCAGTGACTTAACTTTTTTTGTCAAAAAAGACCCCAAAAGTATCTTGGAATGTCTTGAAATTGTACACAGTCATAGTCAAGCATGCCCTGAACAAGAATCCGTTGAATATATTTGCATATCTCTTGAAGAATATTTTTAATGAATTTTTGAAAATCCGAAAAGCGATCCATGCACTTGGACATTCCAAGTATGTTGGAATGTCTTGAAATTGTACTCAGTCATAGTCAACGACGCCCTGAACAAGAATCAATTGAAAATATTTGCATATCTCTTAAGGAATATTTTTAATGAATTTTTGAAAATGAGGAAAGTCTGTGCACTTAGGCAGTGACTTAACTTTTTATTCAAAAAAGACCCCAAAAGTATCCTGGAATGTCTTGAAATTGTACACAGTCATAGTCAAGCATGCCCTGAACAAGAATCCGTTGAATATATTTGCATATCTCTTGAAGAATATTTTTAATGAACTTTTGAAAATCAGGAAAGCGATCCATGCACTTGGACATTCCAAGTATGTTGGAATGTCTTGAAATTGTACTCAGTCATAGTCAACGACGCCCTGAACAAGAATCCGTTGAAAATATTTGCATATCGCTTAAGGAATATTTTTAATGAATTTTTGAAAATCAGGAAAGCGATCCATGCACTTAGGCAGTGACTTAACTTTTTCGTCAAAAAAGACCCCAAAAGTATCTTGGAATGTCTTGAAATTGTACTCAGTCATAGTCAAGCATGCCCTGAACAAGAATCCGTTGAATATATTTGCATATCTCTTGAAGAATATTTTTAATGAATTTTTGAAAATCCGGAAAGCGATCCATGCACTTGGACATTCCAAGTATGTTGGAATGTCTTGAAATTGTACTCGGTCATAGTCAACGACGCCCTGAACAAGAATCCATTGAAAATATTTGCATATCTCTTAAGGAATATTTTTAATGAATTTTTGAAAATGATGAAAGTCTGTGCACTTAGGCAGTGACTTAACTTTTTATTCAAAAAAGACCCCAAAGGTATCTTGGAATGTCTTGAAATTGTACACAGTCATAGTCAAGCATGCCCTGAACAAGAATCCGTTGAATATATTTGCATATCTCTTGAAGAATATTTTTAATGAACTTTTGAAAATCAGGAAAGCGATCCATGCACTTGGACATTCCAAGTATGTTGGAATGTCTTGAAATTGTACTCAGTCATAGTCAACGACGCCCTGAACAAGAATCCGTTGAAAATATTTGCATATCGCTTAAGGAATATTTTTAATGAATTTTTGAAAATCAGGAAAGCAATCCATGCACTTAGGCAGTGACTTAACTTTTTTGTCAAAAAAGACCCCAAAAGTATCTTGGAATGTCTTGAAATTGTACACAGTCATAGTCAAGCATGCCCTGAACAAGAATCCGTTGAATATATTTGCATATCTCTTGAAGAATATTTTTAATGAATTTTTGAAAATCCGGAAAGCGATCCATGCACTTGGACATTCCAAGTATGTTGGAATGTCTTGAAATTGTACTCGGTCATAGTCAACGACGCCCTGAACAAGAATCCATTGAAAATATTTGCATATCTCTTAAGGAATATTTTTAATGAATTTTTGAAAATGATGAAAGTCTGTGCACTTAGGCAGTGACTTAACTTTTTATTCAAAAAAGACCCCAAAGGTATCTTGGAATGTCTTGAAATTGTACACAGTCATAGTCAAGCATGCCCTGAACAAGAATCCGTTGAATATATTTGCATATCTCTTGAAGAATATTTTTAATGAATTTTTGAAAATCCGGAAAGCGATCCATGCACTTGGACATTCCAAGTATGTTGGAATGTCTTGAAATTGTACTAGGTCATAGTCAACGACGCCCTGAACAAGAATCCATTTAAAATATTTGCATATCTCTTAAGGAATATTTTTAATGAATTTTTGAAAATGATGAAAGTCTGTGCACTTAGGCAGTGACTTAACTTTTTATTCAAAAAAGACCCCAAAGGTATCTTGGAATGTCTTGAAATTGTACACAGTCATAGTCAAGCATGCCCTGAACAAGAACCTGTTGAATATATTTGCATATCTCTTGAAGAATATTTTTAATGAACTTTTGAAAATCAGGAAAGCGATCCATGCACTTGGACATTCCAAGTATGTTGGATTGCCTTGAAATTGTACTCAGTCATAGTCAACGACGCCCTGAACAAGAATCCATTGAAAATATTTGCATATCGCTTAAGGAATATTTTTAATGAATTTTTGAAAATCAGGAAAGCGATCCATGCACTTAGGCAGTGACTTAACTTTTTTGTCAAAAAAGACCCCAAAAGTATCTTGGAATGTCTTGAAATTGTACACAGTCATAGTCAGGCATGCCCTGAACAAGAATCCGTTGAATATATTTGCATATCTCTTGAAGAATATTTTTAATGAATTTTTGAAAATCAGAAAAGCGATCCATGCACTTGGACATTCCAAGTATGTTGGAATGTCTTGAAATTGTACTCAGTCATAGTCAACGACGCCATGAACAAGAATCAATTGAAAATATTTGCATATCTCTTAAGGAATATTTTTAATGAATTTTTGAAAATGAGGAAAGTCTGTGCACTTAGGCAGTGACTTAACTTTTTATTCAAAAAAGACCCCAAAAGTATCTTGGAATGTCTTGAAATTGTACACAGTCATAGTCAAGCATGCCCTGAACAAGAATCCGTTGAATATATTTGCATATCTCTTGAAGAATATTTTTAATGAACTTTTGAAAATCAGGAAAGCGATCCATGCACTTGGACATTCCAAGTATGTTGGAATGTCTTGAAATTGTACTCAGTCATAGTCAACGACGCCCTGAACAAGAATCCGTTGAAAATATTTGCATATCGTTTAAGGAATATTTTTAAAGAATTTCTGAAAATCAGGAAAGCGATCCATGCACTTAGGCAGTGACTTAACTTTTTTGTCAAAAAAGACCCCAAAAGTATCTTGGAATGTCTTGAAATTGTACACAGTCATAGTCAAGCATGCCCTGAACAAGAATATGTTGAATATATTTGCATATCTCTTGAAGAATATTTTTAATTAATTTTTGAAAATCCGAAAAGCGATCCATGCACTTGGACATTCCAAGTATGTTGGAATGTCTTGAAATTGTACTCAGTCATAGTCAACGACGCCCTGAACAAGAATCAATTGAAAATATTTGCATATCTCTTAAGGAATATTTTTAATGAATTTTTGAAAATGAGGAAAGTCTGTGCACTTAGGCAGTGACTTAACTTTTTATTCAAAAAAGACCCCAAAAGTATCTTGGAATGTCTTGAAATTGTACACAGTCATAGTCAAGCATGCCCTGAACAAGAATCCGTTGAATATATTTGCATATCTCTTGAAGAATATTTTTAATGAACTTTTGAAAATCAGGAAAGCGATCCATGCACTTGGACATTCCAAGTATGTTGGAATGTCTTGAAATTGTACTCAGTCATAGTCAACGACGCCCTGAACAAGAATCCGTTGAAAATATTTGCATATCGTTTAAGGAATATTTTTAAAGAATTTCTGAAAATCAGGAAAGCGATCCATGCACTTAGGCAGTGACTTAACTTTTTCGTCAAAAAAGACCCCAAAAGTATCTTGGAATGTCTTGAAATTGTACACAGTCATAGTCAAGCATGCCCTGAACAAGAATCCGTTGAATATATTTGCATATCTCTTGAAGAATATTTTTAATGAATTTTTGAAAATCCGAAAAGCTATCCATGCACTTGGACATTCCAAGTATGTTGGAATGTCTTGAAATTGTACTCTGTCATAGTCAACGACGCCCTGAACAAGAATCCATTGAAAATATTTGCATATCTCTTAAGGAATATTTTTAATGAATTTTTGAAAATGATGAAAGTCTGTGCACTTAGGCAGTGACTTAACTTTTTATTCAAAAAAGACCCCAAAAGTATCTTGGAATGTCTTGAAATTGTACACAGTCATAGTCAAGCATGCCCTGAACAAGAATCCGTTGAATATATTTGCATATCTCTTGAAGAATATTTTTAATGAATTTTTGAAAATCCGAAAAGCGATCCATGCACTTGGACATTCCAAGTATGTTGGAATGTCTTGAAATTGTACTCAGTCATAGTCAACGACGCCCTGAACAAGAATCAATTGAAAATATTTGCATATCTCTTAAGGAATATTTTTAATGAATTTTTGAAAATTAGGAAAGCGATCCATGCACTTAGGCAGTGACTTAACTTTTTTGTCAAAAAAGACCCCAAAAGTATCTTGGAATGTCTTGAAATTGTACACAGTCATAGTCAAGCATGCCCTGAACAAGAATCCGTTGAATATATTTGCATATCTCTTGAAGAATATTTTTAATGAATTTTTGAAAATCCGAAAAGCGATCCATGCACTTGGACATTCCAAGTATGTTGGAATGTCTTGAAATTGTACTCAGTCATAGTCAACGACGCCCTGAACAAGAATCAATTGAAAATATTTGCATATCTCTTAAGGAATATTTTTAATGAATTTTTGAAAATGAGGAAAGTCTGTGCACTTAGGCAGTGACTTAACTTTTTATTCAAAAAAGACCCCAAAAGTATCCTGGAATGTCTTGAAATTGTACACAGTCATAGTCAAGCATGCCCTGAACAAGAATCCGTTGAATATATTTGCATATCTCTTGAAGAATATTTTTAATGAACTTTTGAAAATCAGGAAAGCGATCCATGCACTTGGACATTCCAAGTATGTTGGAATGTCTTGAAATTGTACTCAGTCATAGTCAACGACGCCCTGAACAAGAATCCGTTGAAAATATTTGCATATCGTTTAAGGAATATTTTTAAAGAATTTCTGAAAATCAGGAAAGCGATCCATGCACTTAGGCAGTGACTTAACTTTTTTGTCAAAAAAGACCCCAAAAGTATCTTGGAATGTCTTGAAATTGTACACAGTCATAGTCAAGCATGCCCTGAACAAGAATATGTTGAATATATTTGCATATCTCTTGAAGAATATTTTTAATTAATTTTTGAAAATCCGAAAAGCGATCCATGCACTTGGACATTCCAAGTATGTTGGAATGTCTTGAAATTGTACTCAGTCATAGTCAACGACGCCCTGAACAAGAATCAATTGAAAATATTTGCATATCTCTTAAGGAATATTTTTAATGAATTTTTGAAAATGAGGAAAGTCTGTGCACTTAGGCAGTGACTTAACTTTTTATTCAAAAAAGACCCCAAAAGTATCTTGGAATGTCTTGAAATTGTACACAGTCATAGTCAAGCATGCCCTGAACAAGAATCCGTTGAATATATTTGCATATCTCTTGAAGAATATTTTTAATGAACTTTTGAAAATCAGGAAAGCGATCCATGCACTTGGACATTCCAAGTATGTTGGAATGTCTTGAAATTGTACTCAGTCATAGTCAACGACGCCCTGAACAAGAATCCGTTGAAAATATTTGCATATCGTTTAAGGAATATTTTTAAAGAATTTCTGAAAATCAGGAAAGCGATCCATGCACTTAGGCAGTGACTTAACTTTTTCGTCAAAAAAGACCCCAAAAGTATCTTGGAATGTCTTGAAATTGTACACAGTCATAGTCAAGCATGCCCTGAACAAGAATCCGTTGAATATATTTGCATATCTCTTGAAGAATATTTTTAATGAATTTTTGAAAATCCGAAAAGCTATCCATGCACTTGGACATTCCAAGTATGTTGGAATGTCTTGAAATTGTACTCTGTCATAGTCAACGACGCCCTGAACAAGAATCCATTGAAAATATTTGCATATCTCTTAAGGAATATTTTTAATGAATTTTTGAAAATGATGAAAGTCTGTGCACTTAGGCAGTGACTTAACTTTTTATTCAAAAAAGACCCCAAAGGTATCTTGGAATGTCTTGAAATTGTACACAGTCATAGTCAAGCATGCCCTGAACAAGAATCCGTTGAATATATTTGCATATCTCTTGAAGAATATTTTTAATGAATTTTTGAAAATCCGAAAAGCGATCCATGCACTTGGACATTCCAAGTATGTTGGAATGTCTTGAAATTGTACTCAGTCATAGTCAACGACGCCCTGAACAAGAATCAATTGAAAATATTTGCATATCTCTTAAGGAATATTTTTAATGAATTTTTGAAAATTAGGAAAGCGATCCATGCACTTAGGCAGTGACTTAACTTTTTTGTCAAAAAAGACCCCAAAAGTATCTTGGAATGTCTTGAAATTGTACACAGTCATAGTCAAGCATGCCCTGAACAAGAATCCGTTGAATATATTTGCATATCTCTTGAAGAATATTTTTAATGAATTTTTGAAAATCCGAAAAGCGATCCATGCACTTGGACATTCCAAGTATGTTGGAATGTCTTGAAATTGTACTCAGTCATAGTCAACGACGCCCTGAACAAGAATCAATTGAAAATATTTGCATATCTCTTAAGGAATATTTTTAATGAATTTTTGAAAATGAGGAAAGTCTGTGCACTTAGGCAGTGACTTAACTTTTTATTCAAAAAAGACCCCAAAAGTATCCTGGAATGTCTTGAAATTGTACACAGTCATAGTCAAGCATGCCCTGAACAAGAATCCGTTGAATATATTTGCATATCTCTTGAAGAATATTTTTAATGAACTTTTGAAAATCAGGAAAGCGATCCATGCACTTGGACATTCCAAGTATGTTGGAATGTCTTGAAATTGTACTCAGTCATAGTCAACGACGCCCTGAACAAGAATCCGTTGAAAATATTTGCATATCGCTTAAGGAATATTTTTAATGAATTTTTGAAAATCAGGAAAGCGATCCATGCACTTAGGCAGTGACTTAACTTTTTCGTCAAAAAAGACCCCAAAAGTATCTTGGAATGTCTTGAAATTGTACTCAGTCATAGTCAAGCATGCCCTGAACAAGAATCCGTTGAATATATTTGCATATCTCTTGAAGAATATTTTTAATGAATTTTTGAAAATCCGGAAAGCGATCCATGCACTTGGACATTCCAAGTATGTTGGAATGTCTTGAAATTGTACTCGGTCATAGTCAACGACGCCCTGAACAAGAATCCATTGAAAATATTTGCATATCTCTTAAGGAATATTTTTAATGAATTTTTGAAAATGATGAAAGTCTGTGCACTTAGGCAGTGACTTAACTTTTTATTCAAAAAAGACCCCAAAGGTATCTTGGAATGTCTTGAAATTGTACACAGTCATAGTCAAGCATGCCCTGAACAAGAATCCGTTGAATATATTTGCATATCTCTTGAAGAATATTTTTAATGAACTTTTGAAAATCAGGAAAGCGATCCATGCACTTGGACATTCCAAGTATGTTGGAATGTCTTGAAATTGTACTCAGTCATAGTCAACGACGCCCTGAACAAGAATCCGTTGAAAATATTTGCATATCGCTTAAGGAATATTTTTAATGAATTTTTGAAAATCAGGAAAGCAATCCATGCACTTAGGCAGTGACTTAACTTTTTTGTCAAAAAAGACCCCAAAAGTATCTTGGAATGTCTTGAAATTGTACACAGTCATAGTCAAGCATGCCCTGAACAAGAATCCGTTGAATATATTTGCATATCTCTTGAAGAATATTTTTAATGAATTTTTGAAAATCCGGAAAGCGATCCATGCACTTGGACATTCCAAGTATGTTGGAATGTCTTGAAATTGTACTCAGTCATAGTCAACGACGCCCTGAACAAGAATCAATTGAAAATATTTGCATATCTCTTAAGGAATATTTTTAATGAATTTTTGAAAATGAGGAAAGTCTGTGCACTTAGGCAGTGACTTAACTTTTTATTCAAAAAAGACCCCAAAAGTATCCTGGAATGTCTTGAAATTGTACACAGTCATAGTCAAGCATGCCCTGAACAAGAATCCGTTGAATATATTTGCATATCTCTTGAAGAATATTTTTAATGAACTTTTGAAAATCAGGAAAGCGATCCATGCACTTGGACATTCCAAGTATGTTGGAATGTCTTGAAATTGTACTCAGTCATAGTCAACGACGCCCTGAACAAGAATCCGTTGAAAATATTTGCATATCGCTTAAGGAATATTTTTAATGAATTTTTGAAAATCAGGAAAGCGATCCATGCACTTAGGCAGTGACTTAACTTTTTCGTCAAAAAAGACCCCAAAAGTATCTTGGAATGTCTTGAAATTGTACTCAGTCATAGTCAAGCATGCCCTGAACAAGAATCCGTTGAATATATTTGCATATCTCTTGAAGAATATTTTTAATGAATTTTTGAAAATCCGGAAAGCGATCCATGCACTTGGACATTCCAAGTATGTTGGAATGTCTTGAAATTGTACTCGGTCATAGTCAACGACGCCCTGAACAAGAATCCATTGAAAATATTTGCATATCTCTTAAGGAATATTTTTAATGAATTTTTGAAAATGATGAAAGTCTGTGCACTTAGGCAGTGACTTAACTTTTTATTCAAAAAAGACCCCAAAGGTATCTTGGAATGTCTTGAAATTGTACACAGTCATAGTCAAGCATGCCCTGAACAAGAATCCGTTGAATATATTTGCATATCTCTTGAAGAATATTTTTAATGAACTTTTGAAAATCAGGAAAGCGATCCATGCACTTGGACATTCCAAGTATGTTGGAATGTCTTGAAATTGTACTCAGTCATAGTCAACGACGCCCTGAACAAGAATCCGTTGAAAATATTTGCATATCGCTTAAGGAATATTTTTAATGAATTTTTGAAAATCAGGAAAGCAATCCATGCACTTAGGCAGTGACTTAACTTTTTTGTCAAAAAAGACCCCAAAAGTATCTTGGAATGTCTTGAAATTGTACACAGTCATAGTCAAGCATGCCCTGAACAAGAATCCGTTGAATATATTTGCATATCTCTTGAAGAATATTTTTAATGAATTTTTGAAAATCCGGAAAGCGATCCATGCACTTGGACATTCCAAGTATGTTGGAATGTCTTGAAATTGTACTCGGTCATAGTCAACGACGCCCTGAACAAGAATCCATTGAAAATATTTGCATATCTCTTAAGGAATATTTTTAATGAATTTTTGAAAATGATGAAAGTCTGTGCACTTAGGCAGTGACTTAACTTTTTATTCAAAAAAGACCCCAAAGGTATCTTGGAATGTCTTGAAATTGTACACAGTCATAGTCAAGCATGCCCTGAACAAGAATCCGTTGAATATATTTGCATATCTCTTGAAGAATATTTTTAATGAATTTTTGAAAATCCGGAAAGCGATCCATGCACTTGGACATTCCAAGTATGTTGGAATGTCTTGAAATTGTACTAGGTCATAGTCAACGACGCCCTGAACAAGAATCCATTTAAAATATTTGCATATCTCTTAAGGAATATTTTTAATGAATTTTTGAAAATGATGAAAGTCTGTGCACTTAGGCAGTGACTTAACTTTTTATTCAAAAAAGACCCCAAAGGTATCTTGGAATGTCTTGAAATTGTACACAGTCATAGTCAAGCATGCCCTGAACAAGAACCTGTTGAATATATTTGCATATCTCTTGAAGAATATTTTTAATGAACTTTTGAAAATCAGGAAAGCGATCCATGCACTTGGACATTCCAAGTATGTTGGATTGCCTTGAAATTGTACTCAGTCATAGTCAACGACGCCCTGAACAAGAATCCATTGAAAATATTTGCATATCGCTTAAGGAATATTTTTAATGAATTTTTGAAAATCAGGAAAGCGATCCATGCACTTAGGCAGTGACTTAACTTTTTTGTCAAAAAAGACCCCAAAAGTATCTTGGAATGTCTTGAAATTGTACACAGTCATAGTCAGGCATGCCCTGAACAAGAATCCGTTGAATATATTTGCATATCTCTTGAAGAATATTTTTAATGAATTTTTGAAAATCAGAAAAGCGATCCATGCACTTGGACATTCCAAGTATGTTGGAATGTCTTGAAATTGTACTCAGTCATAGTCAACGACGCCATGAACAAGAATCAATTGAAAATATTTGCATATCTCTTAAGGAATATTTTTAATGAATTTTTGAAAATGAGGAAAGTCTGTGCACTTAGGCAGTGACTTAACTTTTTATTCAAAAAAGACCCCAAAAGTATCTTGGAATGTCTTGAAATTGTACACAGTCATAGTCAAGCATGCCCTGAACAAGAATCCGTTGAATATATTTGCATATCTCTTGAAGAATATTTTTAATGAACTTTTGAAAATCAGGAAAGCGATCCATGCACTTGGACATTCCAAGTATGTTGGAATGTCTTGAAATTGTACTCAGTCATAGTCAACGACGCCCTGAACAAGAATCCGTTGAAAATATTTGCATATCGTTTAAGGAATATTTTTAAAGAATTTCTGAAAATCAGGAAAGCGATCCATGCACTTAGGCAGTGACTTAACTTTTTTGTCAAAAAAGACCCCAAAAGTATCTTGGAATGTCTTGAAATTGTACACAGTCATAGTCAAGCATGCCCTGAACAAGAATATGTTGAATATATTTGCATATCTCTTGAAGAATATTTTTAATTAATTTTTGAAAATCCGAAAAGCGATCCATGCACTTGGACATTCCAAGTATGTTGGAATGTCTTGAAATTGTACTCAGTCATAGTCAACGACGCCCTGAACAAGAATCAATTGAAAATATTTGCATATCTCTTAAGGAATATTTTTAATGAATTTTTGAAAATGAGGAAAGTCTGTGCACTTAGGCAGTGACTTAACTTTTTATTCAAAAAAGACCCCAAAAGTATCTTGGAATGTCTTGAAATTGTACACAGTCATAGTCAAGCATGCCCTGAACAAGAATCCGTTGAATATATTTGCATATCTCTTGAAGAATATTTTTAATGAACTTTTGAAAATCAGGAAAGCGATCCATGCACTTGGACATTCCAAGTATGTTGGAATGTCTTGAAATTGTACTCAGTCATAGTCAACGACGCCCTGAACAAGAATCCGTTGAAAATATTTGCATATCGTTTAAGGAATATTTTTAAAGAATTTCTGAAAATCAGGAAAGCGATCCATGCACTTAGGCAGTGACTTAACTTTTTCTTCAAAAAAGACCCCAAAAGTATCTTGGAATGTCTTGAAATTGTACACAGTCATAGTCAAGCATGCCCTGAACAAGAATCCGTTGAATATATTTGCATATCTCTTGAAGAATATTTTTAATGAACTTTTGAAAATCAGGAAAGCGATCCATGCACTTGGACATTCCAAGTATGTTGGAATGTCTTGAAATTGTACTCAGTCATAGTCAACGACGCCCTGAACAAGAATCCGTTGAAAATATTTGCATATGGTTTAAGGAATATTTTTAAAGAATTTCTGAAAATCAGGAAAGCGATCCATGCACTTAGGCAGTGACTTAACTTTTTCGTCAAAAAAGACCCCAAAAGTATCTTGGAATGTCTTGAAATTGTACACAGTCATAGTCAAGCATGCCCTGAACAAGAATATGTTGAATATATTTGCATATCGCTTAAGGAATATTTTTAATGAATTTTTGAAAATCAGGAAAGCGATCCATGCACTTAGGCAGTGACTTAACTTTTTATTCAAAAAAGACCCCAAAAGTATCTTGGAATGTCTTGAAATTGTACACAGTCATAGTCAAGCATGCCCTGAACAAGAATCCGTTGAATATATTTGCATATCTCTTGAAGAATATTTTTAATGAACTTTTGAAAATCAGGAAAGCGATCCATGCACTTGGACATTCCAAGTATGTTGGAATGTTTTGAAATTGTACTCAGTCATAGTCAACGACGCCCTGAACAAGAATCCGTTGAAAATATTTGCATATCGCTTAAGGAATATTTTTAATGAATTTTTGAAAATCAGGAAAGCGATCCATGCACTTAGGCAGTGACTTAACTTTTTATTCAAAAAAGACCCCAAAAGTATCTTGGAATGTCTTGAAATTGTACACAGTCATAGTCAAGCATGCCCTGAACAAGAATCCGTTGAATATATTTGCATATCTCTTGAAGAATATTTTTAATGAATTTTTGAAAATCCGAAAAGCGATCCATGCACTTGGACATTCCAAGTATGTTGGAATGTCTTGAAATTGTACTCAGTCATAGTCAACGACGCCCTGAACAAGAATCAATTGAAAATATTTGCATATCTCTTAAGGAATATTTTTAATGAATTTTTGAAAATGAGGAAAGTCTGTGCACTTAGGCAGTGACTTAACTTTTTATTCAAAAAAGACCCCAAAAGTATCTTGGAATGTCTTGAAATTGTAAACAGTCATAGTCAAGCATGCCCTGAACAAGAATCCGTTGAATATATTTGCATATCTCTTGAAGAATATTTTTAATGAACTTTTGAAAATCAGGAAAGCGATCCATGCACTTGGACATTCCAAGTATGTTGGAATGTCTTGAAATTGTACTCAGTCATAGTCAACGACGCCCTGAACAAGAATCCGTTGAAAATATTTGCATATCGCTTAAGGAATATTTTTAATGAATTTTTGAAAATCAGGAAAGCGATCCATGCACTTGGACATTCCAAGTATGTTGGAATGTCTTGAAATTGTACTCAGTCATAGTCAACGACGCCCTGAACAAGAATCAATTGAATATATTTGCATATCTCTTGAAGAATATTTTTAATGAACTTTTGAAAATCAGGAAAGCGATCCATGCACTTGGACATTCCAAGTATGTTGGAATGTCTTGAAATTGTACTCAGTCATAGTCAACGACGCCCTGAACAAGAATCCGTTGAAAATATTTGCATATCGTTTAAGGAATATTTTTAAAGAATTTCTGAAAATCAGGAAAGCGATCCATGCACTTAGGCAGTGACTTAACTTTTTCGTCAAAAAAGACCCCAAAAGTATCTTGGAATGTCTTGAAATTGTACACAGTCATAGTCAAGAATGCCCTGAACAAGAATCCGTTGAATATATTTGCATATCTCTTGAAGAATATTTTTAATGAATTTTTGAAAATCCGGAAAGCGATCCATGCACTTGGACATTCCAAGTATGTTGGAATGTCTTGAAATTGTACTCGGTCATAGTCAACGACGCCCTGAACAAGAATCCATTGAAAATATTTGCATATCTCTTAAGGAATATTTTTAATGAATTTTTGAAAATGATGAAAGTCTGTGCACTTAGGCAGTGACTTAACTTTTTATTCAAAAAAGACCCCAAAGGTATCTTGGAATGTCTTGAAATTGTACACAGTCATAGTCAAGCATGCCCTGAACAAGAATCCGTTGAATATATTTGCATATCTCTTGAAGAATATTTTTAATGAACTTTTGAAAATCAGGAAAGCGATCCATGCACTTGGACATTCCAAGTATGTTGGAATGTCTTGAAATTGTACTCAGTCATAGTCAACGACGCCCTGAACAAGAATCCGTTGAAAATATTTGCATATCGCTTAAGGAATATTTTTAATGAATTTTTGAAAATCAGGAAAGCGATCCATGCACTTAGGCAGTGACTTAACTTTTTATTCAAAAAGACCCCAAAAGTATCTTGGAATGTCTTGAAATTGTACACAGTCATAGTCAAGCATGCCCTGAACAAGAATCCGTTGAATATATTTGCATATCTCTTGAAGAATATTTTTAATGAATTTTTGAAAATCCGAAAAGCGATCCATGCACTTGGACATTCCAAGTATGTTGGAATGTCTTGAAATTGTACTCAGTCATAGTCAACGACGCCCTGAACAAGAATCAATTGAAAATATTTGCATATCTCTTAAGGAATATTTTTAATGAATTTTTGAAAATGAGGAAAGTCTGTGCACTTAGGCAGTGACTTAACTTTTTATTCAAAAAAGACCCCAAAAGTATCTTGGAATGTCTTGAAATTGTACACAGTCATAGTCAAGCATGCCCTGAACAAGAATCCGTTGAATATATTTGCATATCTCTTGAAGAATATTTTTAATGAACTTTTGAAAATCAGGAAAGCGATCCATGCACTTGGACATTCCAAGTATGTTGGAATGTTTTGAAATTGTACTCAGTCATAGTCAACGACGCCCTGAACAAGAATCCGTTGAAAATATTTGCATATCGCTTAAGGAATATTTTTAATGAATTTTTGAAAATCAGGAAAGCGATCCATGCACTTAGGCAGTGACTTAACTTTTTATTCAAAAAAGACCCCAAAAGTATCTTGGAATGTCTTGAAATTGTACACAGTCATAGTCAAGCATGCCCTGAACAAGAATCCGTTGAATATATTTGCATATGTCTTGAAGAATATTTTTAATGAATTTTTGAAAATCCGAAAAGCGATCCATGCACTTGGACATTCCAAGTATGTTGGAATGTCTTGAAATTGTACTCAGTCATAGTCAACGACGCCCTGAACAAGAATCAATTGAAAATATTTGCATATCTCTTAAGGAATATTTTTAATGAATTTTTGAAAATGAGGAAAGTCTGTGCACTTAGGCAGTGACTTAACTTTTTATTCAAAAAAGACCCCAAAAGTATCTTGGAATGTCTTGAAATTGTACACAGTCATAGTCAAGCATGCCCTGAACAAGAACCTGTTGAATATATTTGCATATCTCTTGAAGAATATTTTTAATGAACTTTTGAAAATCAGGAAAGCGATCCATGCACTTGGACATTCCAAGTATGTTGGAATGTCTTGAAATTGTACTCAGTCATAGTCAACGACGCCCTGAACAAGAATCCGTTGAAAATATTTGCATATCGCTTAAGGGATATTTTTAATGAATTTTTGAAAATCAGGAAAGCGATCCATGCACTTAGGCAGTGACTTAACTTTTTCGTCAAAAAAGACCCCAAAAGTATCTTGGAATATCTTGAAATTGTACACAGTCATAGTCAAGCATGCCCTGAACAAGAATCCGTTGAATATATTTGCATATCTCTTGAAGAATATTTTTAATGAATTTTTGAAAATCCGAAAAGCGATCCATGCACTTGGACATTCCAAGTATGTTGGAATGTCTTGAAATTGTACTCAGTCATAGTCAACGACGCCCTGAACAAGAATCCGTTGAAAATATTTGCATATCGCTTAAGGGATATTTTTAATGAATTTTTGAAAATCAGGAAAGCGATCCATGCACTTAGGCAGTGACTTAACTTTTTCGTCAAAAAAGACCCCAAAAGTATCTTGGAATATCTTGAAATTGTACACAGTCATAGTCAAGCATGCCCTGAACAAGAATCCGTTGAATATATTTGCATATCTCTTGAAGAATATTTTTAATGAACTTTTGAAAATGAGGAAAGTCTGTGCACTTAGGCAGTGACTTAACTTTTTATTCAAAAAAGACCCCAAAAGTATCTTGGAATGTCTTGAAATTGTACACAGTCATAGTCAAACATGCCCTGAACAAGAATCCGTTGAATATATTTGCATATCTCTTGAAGAATATTTTTAATGAACTTTTGAAAATCAGGAAAGCGATCCATGCACTTGGACATTCCAAGTATGTTGGAATGTTTTGAAATTGTACTCAGTCATAGTCAACGACGCCCTGAACAAGAATCCGTTGAAAATATTTGCATATCGCTTAAGGAATATTTTTAATGAATTTTTGAAAATCAGGAAAGCGATCCATGCACTTAGGCAGTGACTTAACTTTTTATTCAAAAAAGACCCCAAAAGGATCTTGGAATGTCTTGAAATTGTACACAGTCATAGTCAAGCATGCCCTGAACAAGAATCCGTTGAATATATTTGCATATCTCTTGAAGAATATTTTTAATGAACTTTTGAAAATCAGGAAAGCGATCCATGCACTTGGACATTCCAAGTATGTTGGAATGTCTTGAAATTGTACTCAGTCATAGTCAAAGACGCCCTAAACAAGAATCCGTTGAAAATATTTGCATATCGTTTAAGGAATATTTTTAAAGAATTTCTGAAAATCAGGAAAGCGATCCATGCACTTAGGCAGTGACTTAACTTTTTCGTCAAAAAAGACCCCAAAAGTATCTTGGAATGTCTTGAAATTGTACACAGTCATAGTCAAGCATGCCCTGAACAAGAATCCGTTGAATATATTTGCATATCTCTTGAAGAATATTTTTAATGAACTTTTGAAAATCAGGAAAGCGATCCATGCACTTGGACATTCCAAGTATGTTGGAATGTCTTGAAATTGTACTCAGTCATAGTCAACGACGCCCTGAACAAGAATCCGTTGAAAATATTTGCATATCGTTTAAGGAATATTTTTAAAGAATTTCTGAAAATCAGGAAAGCGATCCATGCACTTAGGCAGTGACTTAACTTTTTCGTCAAAAAAGACCCCAAAAGGATCTTGGAATGTCTTGAAATTGTACACAGTCATAGTCAAGCATGCCCTGAACAAGAATCCGTTGAATATATTTGCATATCTTTTGAAGAATATTTTTAATGAATTTTTGAAAATCCGGAAAGCGATCCATGCACTTGGACATTCCAAGTATGTTGGAATGTCTTGAAATTGTACTCAGTCATAGTCAACAACGCCCTGAACAAGAATCCATTGAAAATATTTGCATATCTCTTAAGGAATATTTTTAAAGAATTTCTGAAAATCAGGAAAGCCTGTGCACTTAGGCAGTGACTTAACTTTTTATTCAAAAAAGACCCCAAAAGTATCTTGGAATGTCTTGAAATTGTACACAGTCATAGTCAAGCATGCCCTGAACAAGAATCCGTTGAATATATTTGCATATGTCTTGAAGAATATTTTTAATGAACTTTTGAAAATCAGGAAAGCGATCCATGCACTTGGACATTCCAAGTATGTTGGAATGTTTTGAAATTGTACTCAGTCATAGTCAACGACGCCCTGAACAAGAATCCGTTGAAAATATTTGCATATCGCTTAAGGAATATTTTTAATGAATTTTTGAAAATCAGGAAAGCGATCCATGCACTTAGGCAGTGACTTAACTTTTTATTCAAAAAAGACCCCAAAAGTATCTTGGAATGTCTTGAAATTGTACACAGTCATAGTCAAGCATGCCCTGAACAAGAATCCGTTGAATATATTTGCATATCTCTTGAAGAATATTTTTAATGAACTTTTGAAAATCAGGAAAGCGATCCATGCACTTGGACATTCCAAGTATGTTGGAATGTCTTGAAATTGTACTCAGTCATAGTCAACGACGCCCTGAACAAGAATCCGTTGAAAATATTTGCATATCGCTTAAGGAATATTTTTAATGAATTTTTGAAAATCAGGAAAGCGGTCCATGCACTTAGGCAGTGACTTAACTTTTTTGTCAAAAAAGACCCCAAAAGTATCTTGGAATGTCTTGAAATTGTACACAGTCATAGTCAAGCATGCCCTGAACAAGAATCCGTTGAATATATTTGCATATCTCTTGAAGAATATTTTTAATGAACTTTTGAAAATCAGGAAAGCGATCCATGCACTTGGACATTCCAAGTATGTTGGAATGTCTTGAAATTGTACTCAGTCATAGTCAACGACGCCCTAAACAAGAATCCGTTGAAAATATTTGCATATCGCTTAAGGAATATTTTTAATGAATTTTTGAAAATCAGGAAAGCGGTCCATGCACTTAGGCAGTGACTTAACTTTTTTGTCAAAAAAGACCCCAAAAGTATCTTGGAATGTCTTGAAATTGTACACAGTCATAGTCAAGCATGCCCTGAACAAGAATCCGTTGAATATATTTGCATATCTCTTGAAGAATATTTTTAATGAACTTTTGAAAATCAGGAAAGCGATCCATGCACTTGGACATTCCAAGTATGTTGGAATGTCTTGAAATTGTACTCAGTCATAGTCAACGACGCCCTGAACAAGAATCCGTTGAAAATATTTGCATATCGCTTAAGGAATATTTTTAATGAATTTTTGAAAATCAGGAAAGCGATCCATGCACTTAGGCAGTGACTTAACTTTTTTGTCAAAAAAGACCCCAAAAGTATCTTGGAATGTCTTGAAATTGTACACAGTCATAGTCAAGCATGCCCTGAACAAGAATCCGTTGAATATATTTGCATATCTCTTGAAGAATATTTTTAATTAATTTTTGAAAATCCAGAAAGCGATCCATGCACTTGGACATTCCAAGTATGTTGGAATGTCTTGAAATTGTACTCAGTCATAGTCAACGACGCCCTGAACAAGAATCCGTTGAAAATATTTGCATATCGCTTAAGGAATATTTTTAATGAATTTTTGAAAATCAGGAAAGCGGTCCATGCACTTAGGCAGTGACTTAACTTTTTTGTCAAAAAAGACCCCAAAAGTATCTTGGAATGTCTTGAAATTGTACACAGTCATAGTCAAGCATGCCCTGAACAAGAATCTGTTGAATATATTTGCATATCTCTTGAAGAATATTTTTAATGAATTTTTGAAAATCCAAAAAGCGATCCATGCACTTGGACATTCCAAGTATGTTGGAATGTCTTGAAATTGTACTCAGTCATAGCCAACGACGCCCTGAACAAGAATCAATTGAAAATATTTGCATATCTCTTAAGGAATATTTTTAATGAATTTTTGAAAATGAGGAAAGTCTGTGCACTTAGGCAGTGACTTAACTTTTTATTCAAAAAAGACCCCAAAAGTATCTTGGAATGTCTTGAAATTGTACACAGTCATAGTCAAGCATGCCCTGAACAAGAATCCGTTGAATATATTTGCATATCTCTTGAAGAATATTTTTAATGAACTTTTGAAAATCAGGAAAGCGATCCATGCACTTGGACATTCCAAGTATGTTGGAATGTCTTGAAATTGTACTCAGTCATAGTCAACGACGCCCTGAACAAGAATCCGTTGAAAATATTTGCATATCGTTTAAGGAATATTTTTAAAGAATTTCTGAAAATCAGGAAAGCGATCCATGCACTTAGGCAGTGACTTAACTTTTTCGTCAAAAAAGACCCCAAAAGTATCTTGGAATGTCTTGAAATTGTACACATTAATAGTCAAGCATGCCCTGAACAAGAATCCGTTGAATATATTTGCATATCTCTTGAAGAATATTTTTAATGAATTTTTGAAAATCCGGAAAGCGATCCATGCACTTAGGCAGTGACTTAACTTTTTCGTCAAAAAAGACCCCAAAAGTATCTTGGAATGTCTTGAAATTGTACACAGTCATAGTCAAGCATGCCCTGAACAAGAAACCGTTGAATATATTTGCATATCTCTGGAAGAATATTTTTAATAAATTTTTGAAAATCCGGAAAGCGATCCATGCACTTGGACATTCCAAGTATGTTGGAATGTCTTGAAATTGTACTCAGTCATAGTCAACAACGCCCTGAACAAGAATCCATTGAAAATATTAGCATATCTCTTAAGGAATATTTTTAATGAATTTTTGAAAATGAGGAAAGTCTGTGCACTTAGGCAGTGACTTAACTTTTTATTCAAAAAAGACCCCAAAAGTATCTTGGAATGTCTTGAAATTGTACACAGTCATAGTCAAGCATGCCCTGAACAAGAATCCGTTGAATATATTTGCATATCTCTTGAAGAATATTTTTAATGAACTTTTGAAAATCAGGAAAGCGATCCATGCACTTGGACATTCCAAGTATGTTGGAATGTCTTGAAATTGTACTCAGTCATAGTCAACGACGCCCTGAACAAGAATCCGTTGAAAATATTTGCATATCGCTTAAGGAATATTTTTAATGAATTTTTGAAAATCAGGAAAGCGATCCATGCACTTAGGCAGTGACTTAACTTTTTCGTCAAAAAAGACCCCAAAAGTATCTTGGAATGTCTTGAAATTGTACACAGTCATAGTCAAGCATGCCCTGAACAAGAAACCGTTGAATATATTTGCATATCTCTTGAAGAATATTTTTAATGAACTTTTGAAAATCCGGAAAGCGATCCATGCACTTGGACATTCCAAGTATGTTGGAATGTCTTGAAATTGTACTCAGTCATAGTCAACGACGCCCTGAACAAGAATCCGTTGAAAATATTTGCATATCGCTTAAGGAATATTTTTAATGAATTTTTTAAAAAATCAGGAAAGCGATCCATGCACTTAGGCAGTGACTTAACTTTTTCGTCAAAAAAGACCCCAAAAGTATCTTGGAATGTCTTGAAATTGTACACAGTCATAGTCAAGCATGCCCTGAACAAGAATCCGTTGAATATATTTGCATATCTCTTGAAGAATATTTTAAATGAATTTTTGAAAATCCGAAAAGCGATCCATGCACTTGGACATTCCAAGTATGTTGGAATGTCTTGAAATTGTACTCAGTCATAGTCAACGACGCTCTGAACAAGAATCAATTGAAAATATTTGCATATCTCTTAAGGAATATTTTTAATGAATTTTTGAAAATGATGAAAGTCTGTGCACTTAGGCAGTGACTTAACTTTTTATTCAAAAAAGACCCCAAAAGTATCTTGGAATGTCTTGAAATTGTACACAGTCATAGTCAAGCATGCCCTGAACAAGAACCTGTTGAATATATTTGCATATCTCTTGAATAATATTTTTAATGAATTTTTGAAAATCCTGAAAGCGATCCATGCACTTAGGCAGTGACTTAACTTTTTCGTCAAAAAAGACCCCAAAAGTATCTTGGAATGTCTTGAAATTGTACACAGTCATAGTCAAGCATGCCCTGAACAAGAATCCGTTGAATATATTTGCATATCTCTTGAAGAATATTTTTAATGAACTTTTGAAAATCAGGAAAGCGATCCATGCACTTGGACATTCCAAGTATGTTGGAATGTCTTGAAATTTTACTCAGTCATAGTCAACGACGCCCTGAACAAGAATCAATTGAAAATATTTGCACATCTCTTAAGGAATATTTTTAATGAATTTTTGAAAATGAGGAAAGTCTGTGCACTTCGGCAGTGACTTAACTTTTTATTCAAAAAAAGACCCCAAAAGTATCTTGGAATGTCTTGAAATTGTACACAGTCATAGTCAAGCATGCCCTGAACAAGAATCCGTTGAATATATTTGCATATCTCTTGAAGAATATTTTTAATGAACTTTTGAAAATCAGGAAAGCGATCCATGCACTTGGACATTCCAAGTATGTTGGAATGTCTTGAAATTGTACTCAGTCATAGTCAACGACGCCCTGAACAAGAATCCGTTGAAAATATTTGCATATCGCTTAAGGAATATTTTTAATGAATTTTTGAAAATCAGGAAAGCGATCCATGCACTTAGGCAGTGACTTAACTTTTTCGTCAAAAAAGACCCCAAAAGTATCTTGGAATGTCTTGAAATTGTACACAGTCATAGTCAAGCATGCCCTGAACAAGAAACCGTTGAATATATTTGCATATCTCTTGAAGAATATTTTTAATGAACTTTTGAAAATCCGGAAAGCGATCCATGCACTTGGACATTCCAAGTATGTTGGAATGTCTTGAAATTGTACTCAGTCATAGTCAACGACGCCCTGAACAAGAATCCGTTGAAAATATTTGCATATCGCTTAAGGAATATTTTTAATGAATTTTTTAAAAAATCAGGAAAGCGATCCATGCACTTAGGCAGTGACTTAACTTTTTCGTCAAAAAAGACCCCAAAAGTATCTTGGAATGTCTTGAAATTGTACACAGTCATAGTCAAGCATGCCCTGAACAAGAAACCGTTGAATATATTTGCATATCTCTTGAAGAATATTTTTAATGAACTTTTGAAAATCCGGAAAGCGATCCATGCACTTGGACATTCCAAGTATGTTGGAATGTCTTGAAATTGTACTCAGTCATAGTCAACGACGCCCTGAACAAGAATCCGTTGAAAATATTTGCATATCGCTTAAGGAATATTTTTAATGAATTTTTTAAAAAATCAGGAAAGCGATCCATGCACTTAGGCAGTGACTTAACTTTTTCGTCAAAAAAGACCCCAAAAGTATCTTGGAATGTCTTGAAATTGTACACAGTCACAGTCAAGCATGCCCTGAACAAGAATCCGTTGAATATATTTGCATATCTCTTGAAGAATATTTTTAATGAATTTTTGAAAATCCGAAAAGCGATCCATGCACTTGGACATTCCAAGTATGTTGGAATGTCTTGAAATTGTACTCAGTCATAGTCAACGACGCTCTGAACAAGAATCAATTGAAAATATTTGCATATCTCTTAAGGAATATTTTTAATGAATTTTTGAAAATGATGAAAGTCTGTGCACTTAGGCAGTGACTTAACTTTTTATTCAAAAAAGACCCCAAAAGTATCTTGGAATGTCTTGAAATTGTACACAGTCATAGTCAAGCATGCCCTGAACAAGAACCTGTTGAATATATTTGCATATCTCTTGAATAATATTTTTAATGAATTTTTGAAAATCCGGAAAGCGATCCATGCACTTAGGCAGTGACTTAACTTTTTCGTCAAAAAAGACCCCAAAAGTATCTTGGAATGTCTTGAAATTGTACACAGTCATAGTCAAGCATGCCCTGAACAAGAATCCGTTGAATATATTTGCATATCTCTTGAAGAATATTTTTAATGAATTTTTGAAAATCCGAAAAGCGATCCATGCACTTGGACATTCCAAGTATGTTGGAATGTCTTGAAATTGTACTCAGTCATAGTCAACGACGCTCCGAACAAGAATCAATTGAAAATATTTGCATATCTCTTAAGGAATATTTTTAATGAATTTTTGAAAATGAGGAAAGTCTGTGCACTTAGGCAGTGACTTAACTTTTTTGTCAAAAAAGACCCCAAAAGTATCTTGGAATGTCTTGAAATTGTACACAGTCATAGTCAAGCATGCCCTGAACAAGAATCCGTTGAATATATTTGCATATCTCTTGAAGAATATTTTTAATGAACTTTTGAAAGTCAGGAAAGCGATCCATGTACTTGGACATTCAAAGTATGTTGGAATGTCTTGAAATTGTACTCGGTCATAGTCAACGACGCCCTGAACAAGAATCCGTTGAAAATATTTGCATATCGCTTAAGGAATATTTTTAATGAATTTTTGAAAATCAGGAAAGCGATCCATGCACTTAGGCAGTGACTTAACTTTTTCGTCAAAAAAGACCCCAAAAGTATCTTGGAATGTCTTGAAATTGTACACAGTCATAGTCAAGCATGCCCTGAACAAGAATCCGTTGAATATATTTGCATATCTCTTGAAGAATATTTTTAATGAACTTTTGAAAATCAGGAAAGCGATCCATGCACTTGGACATTCCAAGTATGTTGGAATGTCTTGAAATTGTACTCAGTCATAGTCAACGACGCTCTGAACAAGAATCAATTGAAAATATTTGCATATCTCTTAAGGAATATTTTTAATGAATTTTTGAAAATGATGAAAGTCTGTGCACTTAGGCAGTGACTTAACTTTTTATTCAAAAAAGACCCCAAAAGTATCTTGGAATGTCTTGAAATTGTACACAGTCATAGTCAAGCATGCCCTGAACAAGAACCTGTTGAATATATTTGCATATCTCTTGAATAATATTTTTAATGAATTTTTGAAAATCCGGAAAGCGATCCATGCACTTAGGCAGTGACTTAACTTTTTCGTCAAAAAAGACCCCAAAAGTATCTTGGAATGTCTTGAAATTGTACACAGTCATAGTCAAGCATGCCCTGAACAAGAATCCGTTGAATATATTTGCATATCTCTTGAAGAATATTTTTAATGAATTTTTGAAAATCCGAAAAGCGATCCATGCACTTGGACATTCCAAGTATGTTGGAATGTCTTGAAATTGTACTCAGTCATAGTCAACGACGCTCCGAACAAGAATCCGTTGAAAATATTTGCATATCGCTTAAGGAATATTTTTAATGAATTTTTGAAAATCAGGAAAGCGATCCATGCACTTAGGCAGTGACTTAACTTTTTCGTCAAAAAAGACCCCAAAAGTATCTTGGAATGTCTTGAAATTGTACACAGTCATAGTCAAGCATGCCCTAAACAAGAATCCGTTGAATATATTTGCATATCTCTTGAAGAATATTTTTAATGAATTTTTGAAAATCCGAAAAGCGATCCATGCACTTGGACATTCCAAGTATGTTGGAATGTCTTGAAATTGTACTCAGTCATAGTCAACGACGCTCTGAACAAGAATCAATTTGAAAATATTTGCATATCTCTTAAGGAATATTTTTAATGAATTTTTGAAAATGATGAAAGTCTGTGCACTTAGGCAGTGACTTAACTTTTTATTCAAAAAAGACCCCAAAAGTATCTTGGAATGTCTTGAAATTGTACACAGTCATAGTCAAGCATGCCCTGAACAAGAACCTGTTGAATATATTTGCATATCTCTTGAATAATATTTTTAATGAATTTTTGAAAATCCGGAAAGCGATCCATGCACTTAGGCAGTGACTTAACTTTTTCGTCAAAAAAGACCCCAAAAGTATCTTGGAATGTCTTGAAATTGTACACAGTCATAGTCAAGCATGCCCTGAACAAGAAACCGTTGAATATATTTGCATATCTCTTGAAGAATATTTTTAATGAACTTTTGAAAATCCGGAAAGCGATCCATGCACTTGGACATTCCAAGTATCTTGGAATGTCTTGAAATTGTACACAGTCATAGTCAAGCATGCCCTGAACAAGAAACCGTTGAATATATTTGCATATCTCTTGAAGAATATTTTTAATGAACTTTTGAAAATCCGGAAAGCGATCCATGCACTTAGGCAGTGACTTAACTTTTTCGTCAAAAAAGACCCCAAAAGTATCTTGGAATGTCTTGAAATTGTACACAGTCATAGTCAAGCATGCCCTGAACAAGAATCCATTGAATATATTTGCATATCTCTTGAAGAATATTTTTAATGAATTTTTGAAAATCCGAAAAGCGATCCATGCACTTGGACATTCCAAGTATGTTGGAATGTCTTGAAATTGTACTCAGTCATAGTCAACGACGCTCTGAACAAGAATCAATTGAAAATATTTGCATATCTCTTAAGGAATATTTTTAATGAATTTTTGAAAATGAGGAAAGTCTGTGCACTTAGGCAGTGACTTAACTTTTTTGTCAAAAAAGACCCCAAAAGTATCTTGGAATGTCTTGAAATTGTACACAGTCATAGTCAAGCATGCCCTGAACAAGAATCCGTTGAATATATTTGCATATCGCTTAAGGAATATTTTTAATGAATTTTTGAAAATCAGGAAAGCGATCCATGCACTTGGACATTCCAAGTATGTTGGAATGTCTTGAAATTGTACTCAGTCATAGTCAACGACGCCCTGAACAAGAATCCGTTGAAAATATTTGCATATCGCTTCAGGAATATTTTAAATGAATTTTTGAAAATCAGGAAAGCGATCCATGCACTTAGGCAGTGACTTAACTTTTTCGTCAAAAAAGACCCCAAAAGTATCTTGGAATGTCTTGAAATTGTACACAGTCATAGTCAAGCATGCCCTGAACAAGAATCCGTTGAATATATTTGCATATCGCTTAAGGAATATTTTAAATGAATTTTTGAAAATCAGGAAAGCGATCCATGCACTTAGGCAGTGACTTAACTTTTTCGTCAAAAAAGACCCCAAAAGTATCTTGGAATGTCTTGAAATTGTACACAGTCATAGTCAAGCATGCCCTGAACAAGAATCCGTTGAATATATTTGCATATCTCTTGAAGAATATTTTTAATGAATTTTTGAAAATCCGAAAAGCGATCCATGCACTTGGACATTCCAAGTATGTTGGAATGTCTTGAAATTGTACTCAGTCATAGTCAACGACGCTCTGAACAAGAATCAATTGAAAATATTTGCATATCTCTTAAGGAATATTTTTAATGAATTTTTGAAAATGATGAAAGTCTGTGCACTTAGGCAGTGACTTAACTTTTTATTCAAAAAAGACCCCAAAAGTATCTTGGAATGTCTTGAAATTGTACACAGTCATAGTCAAGCATGCCCTGAACAAGAACCTGTTGAATATATTTGCATATCTCTTGAAGAATATTTTTAATGAATTTTTGAAAATCCGGAAAGCGATCCATGCACTTAGGCAGTGACTTAACTTTTTCGTCAAAAAAGACCCCAAAAGTATCTTGGAATGTCTTGAAATTGTACACAGTCATAGTCAAGCATGCCCTGAACAAGAATCCGTTGAATATATTTGCATATCGCTTAAGGAATATTTTTAATGAATTTTTGAAAATCAGGAAAGCGATCCATGCACTTGGACATTCCAAGTATGTTGGAATGTCTTGATATTGTACTCAGTCATAGTCAACGACGCCCTGAACAAGAATCCCTTGAAAATATTTGCATATCGTTTAAGGAATATTTTTAAAGAATTTCTGAAAATCAGGAAAGCGATCCATGCACTTAGGCAGTGACTTAACTTTTTATTCAAAAAAGACCCCAAAAGTATCTTGGAATGTCTTGAAATTGTACACAGTCATAGTCAAGCATGCCCTGAACAAGAATCCGTTGAATATATTTGCATATCTCTTGAAGAATATTTTTAATGAACTTTTGAAAATCAGGAAAGCGATCCATGCACTTGGACATTCCAAGTATGTTGGAATGTCTTGAAATTGTACTCAGTCATAGTCAACGACGCCCTGAACAAGAATCCGTTGAAAATATTTGCATATCGCTTAAGGAATATTTTTAATGAATTTTTGAAAATCAGGAAAGCGATCCATGCACTTAGGCAGTGACTTAACTTTTTCGTCAAAAAAGACCCCAAAAGTATCTTGGAATGTCTTGAAATTGTACACAGTCATAGTCAAGCATGCCCTGAACAAGAAACCGTTGAATATATTTGCATATCTCTTGAAGAATATTTTTAATGAACTTTTGAAAATCCGGAAAGCGATCCATGCACTTGGACATTCCAAGTATGTTGGAATGTCTTGAAATTGTACTCAGTCATAGTCAACGACGCCCTGAACAAGAATCCGTTGAAAATATTTGCATATCGCTTAAGGAATATTTTTAATGAATTTTTTAAAAAATCAGGAAAGCGATCCATGCACTTAGGCAGTGACTTAACTTTTTCGTCAAAAAAGACCCCAAAAGTATCTTGGAATGTCTTGAAATTGTACACAGTCATAGTCAAGCATGCCCTGAACAAGAATCCGTTGAATATATTTGCATATCTCTTGAAGAATATTTTAAATGAATTTTTGAAAATCCGAAAAGCGATCCATGCACTTGGACATTCCAAGTATGTTGGAATGTCTTGAAATTGTACTCAGTCATAGTCAACGACGCTCTGAACAAGAATCAATTGAAAATATTTGCATATCTCTTAAGGAATATTTTTAATGAATTTTTGAAAATGATGAAAGTCTGTGCACTTAGGCAGTGACTTAACTTTTTATTCAAAAAAGACCCCAAAAGTATCTTGGAATGTCTTGAAATTGTACACAGTCATAGTCAAGCATGCCCTGAACAAGAACCTGTTGAATATATTTGCATATCTCTTGAATAATATTTTTAATGAATTTTTGAAAATCCTGAAAGCGATCCATGCACTTAGGCAGTGACTTAACTTTTTCGTCAAAAAAGACCCCAAAAGTATCTTGGAATGTCTTGAAATTGTACACAGTCATAGTCAAGCATGCCCTGAACAAGAATCCGTTGAATATATTTGCATATCTCTTGAAGAATATTTTTAATGAACTTTTGAAAATCAGGAAAGCGATCCATGCACTTGGACATTCCAAGTATGTTGGAATGTTTTGAAATTGTACTCAGTCATAGTCAACGACGCCCTGAACAAGAATCCGTTGAAAATATTTGCATATCGCTTAAGGAATATTTTTAATGAATTTTTGAAAATCAGGAAAGCGATCCATGCACTTAGGCAGTGACTTAACTTTTTATTCAAAAAAGACCCCAAAAGTATCTTGGAATGTCTTGAAATTGTACACAGTCATAGTCAAGCATGCCCTGAACAAGAATCCGTTGAATATATTTGCATATCTCTTGAAGAATATTTTTAATGAATTTTTGAAAATCCGAAAAGCGATCCATGCACTTGGACATTCCAAGTATGTTGGAATGTCTTGAAATTTTACTCAGTCATAGTCAACGACGCCCTGAACAAGAATCAATTGAAAATATTTGCACATCTCTTAAGGAATATTTTTAATGAATTTTTGAAAATGAGGAAAGTCTGTGCACTTCGGCAGTGACTTAACTTTTTATTCAAAAAAAGACCCCAAAAGTATCTTGGAATGTCTTGAAATTGTACACAGTCATAGTCAAGCATGCCCTGAACAAGAATCCGTTGAATATATTTGCATATCTCTTGAAGAATATTTTTAATGAACTTTTGAAAATCAGGAAAGCGATCCATGCACTTGGACATTCCAAGTATGTTGGAATGTCTTGAAATTGTACTCAGTCATAGTCAACGACGCCCTGAACAAGAATCCGTTGAAAATATTTGCATATCGCTTAAGGAATATTTTTAATGAATTTTTGAAAATCAGGAAAGCGATCCATGCACTTAGGCAGTGACTTAACTTTTTCGTCAAAAAAGACCCCAAAAGTATCTTGGAATGTCTTGAAATTGTACACAGTCATAGTCAAGCATGCCCTGAACAAGAAACCGTTGAATATATTTGCATATCTCTTGAAGAATATTTTTAATGAACTTTTGAAAATCCGGAAAGCGATCCATGCACTTGGACATTCCAAGTATGTTGGAATGTCTTGAAATTGTACTCAGTCATAGTCAACGACGCCCTGAACAAGAATCCGTTGAAAATATTTGCATATCGCTTAAGGAATATTTTTAATGAATTTTTTAAAAAATCAGGAAAGCGATCCATGCACTTAGGCAGTGACTTAACTTTTTCGTCAAAAAAGACCCCAAAAGTATCTTGGAATGTCTTGAAATTGTACACAGTCATAGTCAAGCATGCCCTGAACAAGAAACCGTTGAATATATTTGCATATCTCTTGAAGAATATTTTTAATGAACTTTTGAAAATCCGGAAAGCGATCCATGCACTTGGACATTCCAAGTATGTTGGAATGTCTTGAAATTGTACTCAGTCATAGTCAACGACGCCCTGAACAAGAATCCGTTGAAAATATTTGCATATCGCTTAAGGAATATTTTTAATGAATTTTTTAAAAAATCAGGAAAGCGATCCATGCACTTAGGCAGTGACTTAACTTTTTCGTCAAAAAAGACCCCAAAAGTATCTTGGAATGTCTTGAAATTGTACACAGTCACAGTCAAGCATGCCCTGAACAAGAATCCGTTGAATATATTTGCATATCTCTTGAAGAATATTTTTAATGAATTTTTGAAAATCCGAAAAGCGATCCATGCACTTGGACATTCCAAGTATGTTGGAATGTCTTGAAATTGTACTCAGTCATAGTCAACGACGCTCTGAACAAGAATCAATTGAAAATATTTGCATATCTCTTAAGGAATATTTTTAATGAATTTTTGAAAATGATGAAAGTCTGTGCACTTAGGCAGTGACTTAACTTTTTATTCAAAAAAGACCCCAAAAGTATCTTGGAATGTCTTGAAATTGTACACAGTCATAGTCAAGCATGCCCTGAACAAGAACCTGTTGAATATATTTGCATATCTCTTGAATAATATTTTTAATGAATTTTTGAAAATCCGGAAAGCGATCCATGCACTTAGGCAGTGACTTAACTTTTTCGTCAAAAAAGACCCCAAAAGTATCTTGGAATGTCTTGAAATTGTACACAGTCATAGTCAAGCATGCCCTGAACAAGAATCCGTTGAATATATTTGCATATCTCTTGAAGAATATTTTTAATGAATTTTTGAAAATCCGAAAAGCGATCCATGCACTTGGACATTCCAAGTATGTTGGAATGTCTTGAAATTGTACTCAGTCATAGTCAACGACGCTCCGAACAAGAATCAATTGAAAATATTTGCATATCTCTTAAGGAATATTTTTAATGAATTTTTGAAAATGAGGAAAGTCTGTGCACTTAGGCAGTGACTTAACTTTTTTGTCAAAAAAGACCCCAAAAGTATCTTGGAATGTCTTGAAATTGTACACAGTCATAGTCAAGCATGCCCTGAACAAGAATCCGTTGAATATATTTGCATATCTCTTGAAGAATATTTTTAATGAACTTTTGAAAGTCAGGAAAGCGATCCATGTACTTGGACATTCAAAGTATGTTGGAATGTCTTGAAATTGTACTCGGTCATAGTCAACGACGCCCTGAACAAGAATCCGTTGAAAATATTTGCATATCGCTTAAGGAATATTTTTAATGAATTTTTGAAAATCAGGAAAGCGATCCATGCACTTAGGCAGTGACTTAACTTTTTCGTCAAAAAAGACCCCAAAAGTATCTTGGAATGTCTTGAAATTGTACACAGTCATAGTCAAGCATGCCCTGAACAAGAATCCGTTGAATATATTTGCATATCTCTTGAAGAATATTTTTAATGAACTTTTGAAAATCAGGAAAGCGATCCATGCACTTGGACATTCCAAGTATGTTGGAATGTCTTGAAATTGTACTCAGTCATAGTCAACGACGCTCTGAACAAGAATCAATTGAAAATATTTGCATATCTCTTAAGGAATATTTTTAATGAATTTTTGAAAATGATGAAAGTCTGTGCACTTAGGCAGTGACTTAACTTTTTATTCAAAAAAGACCCCAAAAGTATCTTGGAATGTCTTGAAATTGTACACAGTCATAGTCAAGCATGCCCTGAACAAGAACCTGTTGAATATATTTGCATATCTCTTGAATAATATTTTTAATGAATTTTTGAAAATCCGGAAAGCGATCCATGCACTTAGGCAGTGACTTAACTTTTTCGTCAAAAAAGACCCCAAAAGTATCTTGGAATGTCTTGAAATTGTACACAGTCATAGTCAAGCATGCCCTGAACAAGAATCCGTTGAATATATTTGCATATCTCTTGAAGAATATTTTTAATGAATTTTTGAAAATCCGAAAAGCGATCCATGCACTTGGACATTCCAAGTATGTTGGAATGTCTTGAAATTGTACTCAGTCATAGTCAACGACGCTCCGAACAAGAATCCGTTGAAAATATTTGCATATCGCTTAAGGAATATTTTTAATGAATTTTTGAAAATCAGGAAAGCGATCCATGCACTTAGGCAGTGACTTAACTTTTTCGTCAAAAAAGACCCCAAAAGTATCTTGGAATGTCTTGAAATTGTACACAGTCATAGTCAAGCATGCCCTAAACAAGAATCCGTTGAATATATTTGCATATCTCTTGAAGAATATTTTTAATGAATTTTTGAAAATCCGAAAAGCGATCCATGCACTTGGACATTCCAAGTATGTTGGAATGTCTTGAAATTGTACTCAGTCATAGTCAACGACGCTCTGAACAAGAATCAATTTGAAAATATTTGCATATCTCTTAAGGAATATTTTTAATGAATTTTTGAAAATGATGAAAGTCTGTGCACTTAGGCAGTGACTTAACTTTTTATTCAAAAAAGACCCCAAAAGTATCTTGGAATGTCTTGAAATTGTACACAGTCATAGTCAAGCATGCCCTGAACAAGAACCTGTTGAATATATTTGCATATCTCTTGAATAATATTTTTAATGAATTTTTGAAAATCCGGAAAGCGATCCATGCACTTAGGCAGTGACTTAACTTTTTCGTCAAAAAAGACCCCAAAAGTATCTTGGAATGTCTTGAAATTGTACACAGTCATAGTCAAGCATGCCCTGAACAAGAAACCGTTGAATATATTTGCATATCTCTTGAAGAATATTTTTAATGAACTTTTGAAAATCCGGAAAGCGATCCATGCACTTGGACATTCCAAGTATCTTGGAATGTCTTGAAATTGTACACAGTCATAGTCAAGCATGCCCTGAACAAGAAACCGTTGAATATATTTGCATATCTCTTGAAGAATATTTTTAATGAACTTTTGAAAATCCGGAAAGCGATCCATGCACATCCATGCACTTAGGCAGTGACTTAACTTTTTCGTCAAAAAAGACCCCAAAAGTATCTTGGAATGTCTTGAAATTGTACACAGTCATAGTCAAGCATGCCCTGAACAAGAATCCATTGAATATATTTGCATATCTCTTGAAGAATATTTTTAATGAATTTTTGAAAATCCGAAAAGCGATCCATGCACTTGGACATTCCAAGTATGTTGGAATGTCTTGAAATTGTACTCAGTCATAGTCAACGACGCTCTGAACAAGAATCAATTGAAATATTTGCAATATCTCTTAAGGAATATTTTTAATGAATTTTTGAAAATGAGGAAAGTCTGTGCACTTAGGCAGTGACTTAACTTTTTTGTCAAAAAAAGACCCCCAAAAGTATCTTGAATGTCTTGAAATTGTACACAGTCATAGTCAAGCATGCCCTGAACAAGAATCCGTTGAATATATTTGCATATCGCTTAAGGAATATTTTAATGAATTTTTGAAAATCAGGAAAGCGATCCATGCACTTGGACATTCCAAGTATGTTGGAATGTCTTGAAATTGTACTCAGTCATAGTCACGACGCCCTGAACAAGAATCCGTTGAAAATATTTGCATATCGCTTCAGGAATATTTAAATGAATTTTTGAAAATCAGGAAAGCGATCCATGCCACTTAGGCAGTGACTTAACTTTTTCGTCAAAAAAGACCCCAAAAGTATCTTGGAATGTCTTGAAATTGTACACAGTCATAGTCAAGCATGCCCTGAACAAGAATCCGTGAATATATTTGCATATCGCTTAAGAATATTTTAATGAATTTTTGAAAATCAGGAAAGCGATCCATGCACTTAGGCAGTGACTTAACTTTTTCGTCAAAAAAGACCCCAAAAGTATCTTGAGAATGTCTTGAAATTGTACACAGTCATAGTCAAGCATGCCCTGAACAAGAATCCGTTGAATATATTTGCATATCTCTTGAAGAATATTTTTAATGAATTTTTGAAATCCGAAAAGCGATCCATGCACTTGGACATTCCAAGTATGTTGGAATGTCTTGAAATTGTACTCAGTCATAGTCAACGACGCTCTGAACAAGAATCAATTGAAAATATTGCATATCTCTTAAGGAATATTTTTAATGAATTTTTGAAAATGATGAAAGTCTGTGCACTTAGGCAGTGACTTAACTTTTTATTCAAAAAAGACCCCAAAAGTATCTTGGAATGTCTTGAAATTGTACACAGTCATAGTCAAGCATGCCCTGAACAAGAACCTGTTGAATATATTTGCATATCTCTTGAAGATATTTTTAATGAATTTTTGAAAATCCGGAAAGCGATCCTTGCACTTAGGCAGTGACTTAACTTTTTCGTCAAAAAAGACCCCAAAGTATCTTGGAATGTCTTGAAATTGTACACAGTCATAGTCAAGCATGCCCTGAACAAGATCCGTTGAATATATTTGCATATCGCTTAAGGAATATTTTTAATGAATTTTTGAAATCAGGAAAGCGATCCATGCACTTGGACATTCAAGTATGTTGGAAGTCTTGATATTGTACTCAGTCATAGTCAACGACGCCCTGAACAAGAATCCCTTGAAAATATTTGCATATCGCTTCAGGAATATTTTAAATGAATTTTGAAAATCAGGAAAGCGATCCATGCACTTAGGCAGTGACTTTAACTTTTTTGTCAAAAAAGACCCCAAAAGTATCTTGGAATGTCTTGAAATTGTACACAGTCATAGTCAAGCATGCCCTGACAAGAATCCGTTGAATATATTTGCATATCTCTTGAAGAATATTTTTAATGAACTTTTGAAAATCAGGAAAGCGATCCATGCACTTGGACATTCCAAGTATGTTGGAATGTCTTGAAATTGTACTCAGTCATAGTCAACGACGCCCTGAACAAGAATCCGTTGAAAATATTTGCATATCGCTTAAGGAATATTTTTAATGATTTTTGAAAATCAGGAAAGCGATCCATGCACTTAGGCAGTGACTTAACTTTTTCGTCAAAAAAGACCCCAAAAGTATCTTGGAATGTCTTGAAATTGTACACAGTCATAGTCAAGCATGCCCTAAACAAGAATCCGTTGAATATATTTGCATATCTCTTGAAGAATGTTTTTAATGAATTTTTGAAAAACCTGAAAAGTGATCCATGCACTTGGACATTCCAAGTATGTTGGAATGTCTTGAAATTGTACTCAGTCATAGTCAACGACGATCTGAACAAGAATCAATTGAAAATATTTGCATATCTCTTAAGGAATATTTTTAATGAATTTTTGAAAATGAGGAAAGTCTGTGCACTTAGGCAGTGACTTAACTTTTTATTCAAAAAAGACCCCAAAAGTATCTTGGAATGTCTTGAAATTGTACACAGTCATAGTCAAGCATGCCCTGAACAAGAATCCGTTGAATATATTTGCATATCTCTTGAAGAATATTTTTAATGAACTTTTGAAAATCAGGAAAGCGATCCATGCACTTGGACATTCCAAGTATGTTGGAATGTCTTGAAATTGTACTCAGTCATAGTCAACGACGCCCTGAACAAGAATCCGTTGAAAATATTTGCATATCGTTTAAGGAATATTTTTAAAGAATTTCTGAAAATCAGGAAAGCGATCCATGCACTTAGGCAGTGACTTAACTTTTTATTCAAAAAAGACCCCAAAAGTATCTTGGAATGTCTTGAAATTGTACACAGTCATAGTCAAGCATGCCCTGAACAAGAATCCGTTGAATATATTTGCATATCTCTTGAAGAATATTTTTAATGAACTTTTGAAAATGAGGAATTTCTGTGCACTTAGGCAGTGACTTAACTTTTTATTGAAAAAAGACCCCAAAAGTATCTTGGAATGTCTTGAAATTGTACACAGTCATAGTCAAGCATGCCCTGAACAAGAATCCGTTGAATATATTTGCATATCGCTTAAGGAATATTTTTAATGAATTTTTGAAAATCAGGAAAGCGATCCATGCACTTGGACATTCCAAGTATGTTGGAATGTCTTGAAATTGTACTCAGTCATAGTCAACGACGCCCTGAACAAGAATCCATTGAAAATATTTGCATATCGCTTCAGGAATATTTTAAATGAATTTTTGAAAATCAGGAAAGCGATCCATACACTTAGGCAGTGACTTAACTTTTTTGTCAAAAAAGACCCCAAAAGTATCTTGGAATGTCTTGAAATTGTACACAGTCATAGTCAAGCATGCCCTGAACAAGAATCCGTTGAATATATTTGCATATCTCTTGAAGAATATTTTTAATGAACTTTTGAAAATCAGGAAAGCGATCCATGCACTTGGACATTCCAAGTATGTTGGAATGTCTTGAAATTGTACTCAGTCATAGTCAACGACGCCCTGAACAAGAATCCGTTGAAAATATTTGCATATCGCTTAAGGAATATTTTTAATGAATTTTTGAAAATCAGGAAAGCGATCCATGCACTTAGGCAGTGACTTAACTTTTTATTCAAAAAGACCCCAAAAGTATCTTGGAATGTCTTGAAATTGTACACAGTCATAGTCAAGCATGCCCTGAACAAGAATCCGTTGAATATATTTGCATATCTCTTGAAGAATATTTTTAATGAATTTTTGAAAATCCGGAAAGCGATCCATGCACTTGGACATTCCAAGTATGTTGGAATGTCTTGAAATTGTACTCGGTCATAGTCAACGACGCCCTGAACAAGAATCCATTGAAAATATTTGCATATCTCTTAAGGAATATTTTTAATGAATTTTTGAAAATCAGGAAAGCGATCCATGCACTTAGGCAGTGACTTAACTTTTTCGTCAAAAAAGACCCCAAAAGTATCTTGGAATGTCTTGAAATTGTACACAGTCATAGTCAAGCATGCCCTGAACAAGAATCCGTTGAATATATTTGCATATCTCTTGAAGAATATTTTTAATGAACTTTTGAACATGACATAGTTTGGCATGGGTTAACCCATGTCATGACAAACATGACATGTTTGTCCACTAGAGGGCAGTTTGAAGAACCAAGCAGCCATGAATCAGATTTGACCTTACTTGTAATGTCAAACTTGTCCACTAGAGGGCAGTTGAAATAATTAAGTATCCATACATTAAATTTGAGCTTACATGTAATGACACCTTTATCCACTAAAGGGCAGTTCCAAGAATTTAGCATGCCATAAATCAGATTTGAGCTTACATGTAATGACACATTTGTCCACCAGAGGGCAGTCTGACCAATCCAGCAGCCATAAATCAGATTTGACCTTACTTGCAATGTCAAACTTGTCCACTAGAGGGCAGTTGAAATAATTAGGTATCCATACATCAAATTTGAGCTTACATGTAATGACACCTTTATCCACTAGAGAGCAGTCTGAAGAATTTAGCATGCCATAAATCAGATTTGAGCTTACATGTAATGACACCTTTATCCACTAGAGAGCAGTCTGAAGAATTTAGCATGCCATAAATCAGATTTGAGCTTACATGTAGTGACACATTTGTCCACCAGAGGGCAGTCTGACCAATCCAGCAGCCATAAATCAGATTTGACCTTACTTGTAATGTCAAACTTGTCCACTAGATGGCAGTTGAAATAATAAAGCAGCTATAAATCAGATTTGACATAACATATAATGACATGTTTGTCCACCAGAGGGCAGTTGAAATAATTTAGTATCCATAAATCTAATTTGAGCGTGCATGTAATGACATGTTTATCCACCAGAGGGCAGTCTGAAGAATCCAGCAGCCAAAAGTCAAATTTGACCTTACATGTAATGACACCTTTATCCACTAGAGGGCAGTCTGAAGAATTTAACAGCCATAAATCAGATTTGAGCTTACATGTAATGACACATTTGTCCACCAGAGGGCAGTCTGACCAATCCAGCAGCCATAAATCAGATTTGACCTTACTTGTAATGTCAAACTTGTCCACTAGAGGGCAGTTGAAATAATTTATCAGCTATAAATCAAATTTGAGCGTGCATGTAATGACATGTTTATCCACCAGAGGGCAGTCTGAAGAATCCAGCAGCCAAAAGTCAAATTTGACCTTACATGTAATGACATCTTTTTCCACTAGAGGGCAGTCTGAAGAATTTAGCAGCCATAAATCAGATTTGACCTTACATGTAATAACACATTTGTCCACCAGAGGGCAGTCTGACCAATCCAGCACCCATAAATCAGATTTGAACTTACTTGTAATGTCAAACTTGTCCACTAGAGGGCAGTTGAAATAATTAAGTATCCATACATCAAATTTGAGCTTACATGTAACGACATGTTTGTCCACTAGAGGGCAGTTTGAAGAACCCAGCAGCCATGAATCAGATTTGACCTTACTTGTAATGTCAAACTTGTCCACTAGAGGGCAGTTGAAATAATTAAGTATCCATACATCAAATTTGAGCTTACATGTAATGACACCTTTATCCACTAGAGGGCAATTTGAAGAACCCAGCAGCCATAAATCAGATTTGACCTTACATGTAATAACAACTTTGTCCACCAGAGAGCAGTCTGAATAATTCAGCAGCCATAAATCAAATGTGACCCTCCTTGTAAAAACACATTGGTTCACCAGGAAGCTGTTACACCATGTGAACCAATCCATTACCCATAATGCTTTGTGAAAACTTAAAAGTGAAGAAAACAGTGTCAGCCAATCGGCTTTTTCAGCCAATCAGCTGACGATCACAGAGAATACACATGGCTAATTATACGGAGAGAGAGAGAGAGAGAGAGAGAGAGAGAGAGAGAGAGAGAGAGAGAGAGAGAGAGAGAGAGAGAGAGAGAGAGAGAGAGAGAGAGAGAGAGAGTGTGTCGAATGTCGAATGTCCAGCGTATGTGTGCAGTGTGTGTGTGTGCAGTGCGAAATTGAAGCGTGAATATCATCAAAGCAGTCATCATCAAAGCTTTGTTTGACAAAGGAAGACAAAGAGAAAAGGACAATAAGTCTGTGGCTGAGCAGCTTCTTCACGGACAAGGACAGCGAACGTACAGAGACTGCTGTGTGTGGACTGTTAGCATTTTAAGCTAGCGATCTTTATGCTAACGTGTTAGCAGACTTCATCGTCACAAAAACAACAAACAGATGATTATTCCGCGGCTGAAAGAGAGCAGGACACACACGGTAGTTGTCTGAGATGATGACATGACGCCAGCACCGCTCTATCTCCTATCGAATTGGACTTTTGGAGGCGAACAGACGTAAAACTGCAACGAAAAGGAAGCAAGCACGGACCTCTTATGATCAGAGGAACTCATGTTCTTATGGGGTGAGTTTTCCTTAACGTTGTTAATCGATGTTATGTTAGTGTTCATTCAAAGTCACATACAGACGCACATAGGGAAGCTGTCTTTTAATAATCCACTGTGCGTTTCATAACGCCGTTTGGCTACATTGTTATTAGCCATGCTTGCTTAGCTCGCTAGCTCGGTACTGTATTATTACAATGAGAATGATGCGCACATCGAAACTTTTGTTCGGTCAGATGAGCGTATTATAAGCCGTAAGAGGAGCATGTCACGGCCCTCTTTGAGATTTTGTACACCCGCAGGTTCAGTTTGATAATTCAAATGCTTTGAGACGAAACTCCCGTGTTCGAAACCTAACATTGCATTGAATGATGTGTGAATGCCACACCTTTGCATGCATGAATCACACATGATTAACACAATGTGTGATGAACGTGTTAATTACACGTGCAATTCATGCACATAAATGTGTGGCATTCACACATAATTCAAGCAATACTACTGATCAATCTATACTGATTCAGTGATTAAATGCCTTTTAACATGAACCATGATCTGAAATAAGTATTTTTTTATTTTTTTTCAGAATCCTGGGCATAAGGATTGGCATGTGAAGTTGCTGCCAACCCATGTGTCCAAGGCCTCAGTGTGGCGTCAATACATGAGGTCGGCTAAGGCTCTTGGTATGTGTATAAATTGATTTCTATACAATAGCCAAATGCTTATATAGACTGCAATATGTAATGTGTAAAATGTGATTTTTTTGGAAAAATAAAATCATTATTTTCATTGTGGTTCTTGCTGTCAACAGGTAGTGGAACACAGCTCTGCTGAAAGTCGCCTCAATATTCCGCAGCTTGTTGGAACGGCAGATGGCAGAGTGATAGTAAAGACCATCGACTGGCAGACACATCTGAGTCCCTACTTTCAAAAGCTCCCACAGATCAAGAGTTATCAGAACTTTAGGTATTTATATTCAAAATTCTGCATTTTATGAATAAAAAAATCACGAATGAACATAATAGTGTTCCATGTGAACAGTGAGCCATGTTTTAAATATCCTGTTGTGTGCTTCTATTCTGTCACAGCTTTGATGCCAACAGACCAGGTGTGGTGCTTGCTCAAACTCACAGTGATGCAGAGCCTATCGAGTTTCAGCTACTGCGCAACCCAGGAGTTCTGCCCCCTGTTGACAGTCTCCCCGTCCTGGCCCCACCTGGACTGACCATGGACAGGCAGACGTATCTTTTTGAAAAAATCCGGCCTTTCTGTTCTGATGAGGCAAAATTCTTCACATGCCCAGCACCAAAGGTTACAGCACAGAAGAGGGTGCGTTTGTGATGTCATCATTTAGTCCGCATATCAACTGTGATGGACAGAGTGGGTACAGCCACATTGTGGGGGAGGAACTGGTATTGAAGATGATAATATAGTCCATGGTCTGGAAAATATTCCTTCACACACTTAGATATATTTTATTTCTTTATTTTAGTTCTATGCACCATATATCTGGAACAAACTCCCAGAAAACTGTAGGTCTGCTGAAACTCTCACCTCTTTTAAATCAAGAGTGAAGACTTTTCTGTTTGCCGCTGCATTTCAGTCATTTCCAATACTGCACTGTAACCTTTATTCCTTATATATACTCTTGTATTATTTGTTATCTTTTTATTTTATTTGTATCTATTTTATTTTTTAATCTTAATCTTTAAATTTTACCTGCTTGTTTTTATTTTGATGTTATATCTGATTTTATAAATGTCTCTTTTCTATGCTTTTTAATGCTTTATGTAAAGCACTTTGAATTACCTTGTTGTTGAAATGTGCTATACAAATAAACTTGCCTTGCCTTGCCTTACATTGACATGAACTACATTCATTCCTTTTTTTTTCCAAACTGCTACACTGTTACTGTCCTGTGGGCTAACAGACATCAGATGTCACTGACAGCTAGACTGGGTGGGGGGTTGTGACCATGTTAATGTCATGCAAATGAGCAGCTATTGGCCTGGCTCCTCAAGAGGGTCGAAATCTTTCAGGCTGAATTTCTCCCTAAAGCAGTTTGAGGAGTGTCTACATTCAAATGACCACATCTTCTTCAAAAATGATCAGATGGACATGGGTTTGACATTGTTGGAAAGCTTAGATATCACACTTTCGGAATCTGTAAATAACTCCAAATGTCCCGAAGTAGACATGTGAACCCTTTTGCCATGGCTGGACACAGAAATTTTCTGTTCCAGAATCGAGACCCGACATGGACCTTGTGATGGAACGGTCACGCCTGGTGTATGTCCAGGACAACATTGACGAACTCTGAACACCAGCTGTCAGAAGAGGATGAGTATTGTAAGTTGTTGTGTTTGCTGCGTTTGTCTCTGTTAATTTGTTTGTTGTTCCTAATCTGTTCCAGAATGGAGACCCAACATGGTCGACCTCGAGCCGGGGCTTGGTGGACGTTCTGGACAACTTCGACGAACTCTGAACACAGACTGTTGGAAGAGGATGAGTATGGTGATATTTTTGTTTGAGTTATTGTTGACCTCTACTTTCGTCTACATTCGCCTCTTCCCTGATCTCATCGGTGACTCCTACTGCACAAGAAGAACCTGCAGTGGTGAGTATATCAGATTCCTTTGGACATCAATGACAGTTTGATACTGCTTTTCAGTTTTGTTTTTCCTAATCTGTTCCAGAATGGAGACCCAACATGGTCGACCTCGAGGCGGTGCTTGGTGGACGTTCTGGACAACTTCGACGAACTCTGAACACAGATTGTCGGAAGAGGAGGAGAATGGTGATATTTATTTTTCTTTGCGTCATTGTTGTTGACTCAACTCAACTCAACTCAACTTTATTTATAGAGCGCTTTAGGCAGCTAAAGCTGGTACAAAGTGCTTAACAGTACAATACATAAAACATAGGAGACAAAATAAAAACAATAAAACTATAAAACAGTAACAATGTTTAAATAATAAAAAAAACAATAAAACTATAAAACAATAAAAATGTTTAAACCATAAAACACTAAAACAAGAGCAGAGTCTCATGCTGAGTTGAACGCAGAAGAATAAAAATGTGTTTTAAGATGAGTTTTAAAAATGGACAGTGAGGGGGCCTGTCTAATATGAAGCGGGAGGGCGTTCCAAAGTTTGGGACCGGCAATGGAGAAAGCTCTTTCCCCTCTGAGCTTCCGTTTAGACCTCGGTACCTCCAGGAGCAGCTGGTCAGCTGACCTGAGGCACCGAGCAGGAGTGTAAGGATGGAGAAGCTCAGAGAGGTAAGGCGGGGCAAGACCATTTAAAGATTTAAAAACAAATAAAAGAATCTTAAAATGGACTCTAAAATGCACAGGCAGCCAGTGAAGGGAGGCCAAAATGGGAGTAATGTGCTCCCTCTTACGTGCTCCAGTTAAGAGGCGAGCAGCAGCGTTCTGGACCAACTAGAGACGTGAGAGGGAGGACTGGCTGACTCCAAGATAAAGAGCGTTACAGTAATCCAGCCGAGATGTAACAAAGGCATGGATTACTGTTTCAAAGTGCTTTTGTGAGAGAAAGGGCCTCACCTTTGCCAGCTGCCTGAGGTGAAAAAAGCTGGACTTTACTGTTGCCCCAATTTGCCGGTCCAATTTAAAATCACTGTCCATAATAAAACCTAAGTTTGTCACTAAAGGCTTCACATACGATGCCAAAGGGCCCAAATCAGCAGGGGGGGGTTCACTAGAGCCGCTAGGACCAAACATTATGACTTCCGTCTTCTTTTCATTAAATTTTAAAAAGTTCAGTGACATCCATGCTTTTATGTCATCAAGACATAATAGAAGTGGTTGCAGACAGGCATTTTTCTTACTCAGTGGGACATAAATCTGACTGTCGTCTGCATAAAAATGAAATGAGATGCCATGTTTTCTCAAGATGGAGCCCAGGGGAAGCAGATACAGGGAGAAGAGCAGGGGCCCTAAAATTGAGCCCTGTGGAACCCCATATGACAGTGGAGCAGAGCGGGACTCAGAGCCACCGAGGCGTACACACATAGATCTTCCCTCAAGATACGATCTAAACCACTTAAGGGCGCTACCACTAATGCCCACTAGGTGCTGCAAGCGTGCCACTAAAATATTGTGGTCCACAGTGTCAAACGCTGCAGTTAGGTCCAGCAGGACAAGGATCACAGAGTCTCCAGAATCAACCGTCAGGAGGATGTCATTGAACACTCTTAATAAAGCTGACTCTGTACTATGCCTTGTTTTAAAGCCAGACTGGAAAATCTCCAGAATATCATGCTCGTCCAGGAACGACTGCAACTGGGCGTGGACAACTTTTTCCAGGATCTTTGAAATAAAAGGCAGCTTGGAGATAGGTCTATAATTGGCTAGCATAACACGATCAAGGCCAGGTTTCTTAAGCAGGGGTTGTACAACAGCATGTTTAAAACATTGGGGGACAACACCAGAAGACAGACTGCTGTTAATAATGGCCAGGACTGACTGCCCTATACAAGGAAATACCTCTTTAAAAAAGTGAGGCGGGACAGTGTCACAGGGAGAGCCTGATGGCTTCATCTGGGCAACCACTTTTTCTAAGGCAATCAGAGACACGGGCTCAAACGAATCAAGCACAGCTGAGAAAAGCACACTGTCAGAGGGGTCAGACACAGGTGTGGTGATTAGAGCCCTTGTGGTAGCAACCTTATCAATGAAGAACTGCAGGAAGCTATTGCACATTTCAGGGGATTCCTCTGTGCACACAGGCTGAGGTGAGCCAAGAACAGACTCTATGGTTTTAAATAACACACGTGGGTTGTGAGAGTTTGATTCAATAATATTTGACAGGTGCTCTCTTCTGGACTCTTTGACAGTGCTCTGGTAGCAGCGCCAGCTGTCTTTTAGGATTTGGCGAGAAACCTGCAGCTTGTCCTTTTTCCACCTGCGTTCAGCTTTGCGGCAATCCTGTCTGGCTGCGCGAGTTCTCGCATTGAACCAGGGCTCAGGTTTAGCTTTGGGCTGCACGGTTTTAAATGGAGCCACAGAGTCCAATATGGTTCGGCAGGAGGAGTGAAACGAAGAACTGAGCACCTCCGTGTTTGGTAATAATTCAGAGGGGACACAGAGCTGGTTAAAGGCAGCAGAAAACTGGCCGGAAAACTGACCTCTACTTTTGTCTACAGTCGCCTCTTCCCTGATCTCATCGGTGACTCCCACTGCACAAGAAGAACCTACAGTGGTGAGTATATCAGATTCCTTTGAACATCAATGAAAGTTTGATGCTGCTTTTCAGTTTCGTTTTTCCTAATCTGTTTCAGAATGGAGACCCAAGGCTTGGTGGATTTCTGACGTCCAGGACAACTTTGAACATCTGAACACCAACTGTCAGAAGAAGATGAGTATTGTTGTTTTCTGCTGCTCTCGTCCCTTTTCATTATTTAGTTTTTTCCATTATTTTTTAAGTGTACAAAAATCACTATAGTCACAAAGCACTGAATACGATTCAAACACAGGTTGTTTTTTGATATATAAACAGACTCAGGGTTCAAGTTTGTTTCATTTTTGAAATGAAATGTTTGGTGTGGTTTAAGGAATATTTGGTTGTTATTAGACCCTGAGATGGGTCAGTGACTAGGAGAAACATTGATTTTGATGCATTAGTTGTTTGTAGTAGCAGATCCAATGTAATCTTATTTTGTGATATATGATGGATTTTGAATCGGTCTCCGACTACATTTTTTTCCTACTAACCCAATTATAGCCTGGTTTTGTTTTAAGATGAATAAACATACAATAATAGTTTGAACCTGAAAAACATTTATTTTGCAAAGGACACTGAATGATGAACACTTAAATATGAACATTGAATATGAAACATGGGGCAGTTTGGTGTGTTGTTGGCGATGGGGAGAAGGGAAAAGATGGAGATGGTGAGTGAGTTCATCATGTGTGAATGTGAGAGTTCAGCTCAGGTGGAGCAGAGACTCCAAATCTCGCTCGTTCACTCGCAGTCACGCTCGCTCGCTCACTCTCGCTCGCTCACTCACTCACAGTCACTCACTCACTCTCGCTCGCTCGCTCACTCGCTCACTCGCTCCCTCACTCCCTCACTCCCTCACTCAGTCACACATGATGCACTCACTCACCATCGCTCTTTTCCTTTCTCCCCATCTCCAACAACACACCCAACTGCCCCATGTTTCATATTCAATGTTTATATTTCAGTCTTCATCATTCAGGGTCGTCTTTGCAAAATAAATATTTGTTCAGGTTGAACCTATTCTTGTTTATTTATCTTTAAACAAAACAGGGTAATAATTATTTAGTTGGAAAAAAGTTTGCTTATAGAAGGAGACGATTCAAAATCCATCATATCACAAGATTATTAAATTGCATCTGCCACTACAGAAACTAACAATGCATCAAAATCAATGTTTCTTCCAATCACTGACCATCTCAGGGCCTGATAATAATAAATAGTCCTTGAAAGGTATTTTATGATTGATTGGAAAGGATTGTAGTTTTTTTGTTGATTTAAAGAGTTGCATAAACATTATGGCCTTTAAAGGGTTAGAATTTTTAAAAATATAATTTGATGAGTATATCTCAGTCTGAAGTAGCGTTAAAAGAGTGACAATTTAAAGTTGAAAAAAATATGAACAATATTTTTGTAGGAGACAGTTTTTAGAAAAATCTGACATTGCAAAAAATAAGAATGCATCAGAATCAAAAGTTATTGTAGTTTTTTTTTCCCAATAAAAACAGTGTAGTTGCGTAAACAATATGGCCTTTAAAAGGTGAACCTTTTAAAAATAATATTTTTAAAAGGTTCACCTTTTAAAAATATTAATATTTGATATGCATATTTCAGGATGAAGTAGCTTCAAAAGACTGACTAATTTAAAGTGGAAATAAATATTAAGATATTTTTACAGCAGTTTTTGGCAAGGGGCCGTTTTCTGCAACAAGGAACAAATGAGGGGGTTAGGGTTAGCTAACCTTAGTTAGTTATCCCCAAAACACCTGGTTCAGGTGCACAGGTTATCAGAGTTCTGCAGAGCTCGTTAACCACTTCCACTACACAAGAACCTACAGTGGTGAGTATATTAGACTCCTTTTGACATCAATGACACTTTGCTACTGCTTTTCAGTTTTGTTTTTCCTAATCTGTTCCAGAATTGAGACCCTAACACTTGGTGGACTTCTTACGTCCTGGACAACTTAGACGAACTCTGAACACCGGCTGTCAAAACAAGATGAGTGTTTTTTTGTTTGTGTCAATATGCACTTCTACTTTGGTCTGTCGTTTCATCTTCCTGTGTTGTCGTTGTTACACAAATGTGTACACTTAGCAAAACTTAGTTGACAGTAAACGGGTGCAGGTGTCGGAGGATTGATAACTCTGATTGGACGGAACTCTCCATACGTGACAGCAAAACAAAAATCTGCTCACAAGGATGGACAAACTGGAATCATGGCTTGGAAATGCAAAAGTAACTTTCTGGACAACTTTGTCAACACGATGATGCAGCAAATGGAGGAATTCATTCACCTCAGTGAATCTACTCTTGGAAAATGGATGGATCTGCATGATGATCTTTGAGGAAATGGGATCAGTGGATTCAAAACCTGGAGGAACGGAACACAAGAATCTGAAAAAAACCCAACATGAACTGCACAAAATGGCCTCCTTGTGGTCGTCCAACCAAAACCACTGACTAACAAAAGTTACCACCTCTTGTCCTTTCTGTTCCCCTCCCATTCCCCCCAACCGGTCGAGGCAGACGGCCGCACACTTTGAGTCTGGTTCTGCCAGAGATTTCTTCCTGTTAAAAGGGAGTTTTTTCTCTCCACTGTTGCCACGATTGCTTGCTCATTGTGTGAATTGTTGGGTTTCTCTTCTCTCTAATATTATGAATGATTTAAAAAAAAAAAAGGAGTGCAAGTCCGACTGTCACCTCCACGTGGTGCACTCTGGGTAACGCTAACGACGGCGGCAAACGATAAGTTTACCCGGACATTTGTGACTTATTTGAAAAGTTGATCTTTTTGAGTAAATGTTAATGTGTAGAATGTGTTTGAATGTTTGTCATTGTTGTGACGATAGTCAAGTTAATTTTCACTTCATGTGTTTTCATGTGTCCAGAAACGGCAGCAAAACATGGACTGGATTTCACCGACTGGACTTGATGTGGTTTCCCTGTGAGTCGACAAACTCATTTATTTCCTTGCTGTCCTTTTATTGCTTTCCTTTTCTCTTTCCTTCCATTCTTTTTCATGTCTTTCAGCCCTTTCTTTTTGCCATTTCCTCCATCCCTGTGTTCTCTCCTTCTCTAATGGACTTTATTGCTTCCTTCCTTTTTCTGATTAAATGAGGTTTTAGTCCAACCAGCAGGGGGCGTCACAGCCACTTCAGCCTCAGTGGGTGAAGCTGAGTCTTTTTTCTTTTCCATTTCTAATTCACAGTGTAAGTGGGGTTTAAAGCCAACAGGGTTTATGAAGAATAAGTTCTTGTTTTTATTGTTATTTAAAGCTAACTGTATTTTCTTCTCTGTATTGTTTTATTGCGTTGAAGAAAAGAGCCTGTGATTGTTTGACTTTAATTTCTACTTAACCTTTATATGTTTCTTTGATGCCGTTTTGTTTCTTTTCTGCTTTGTGTTGATGTTTTTTCCATCTTGAATCTTTTGTGTTAAATAAATAAATAAGTCACTTATTTGAAGTCTCTCGCTCTTTCACTCACACTCACTCTGCTGAACTGGCTGAACAAATGTGTGCCACAGTCTGGCCCTCGGTGAAACTCTGTATGGCCTGAACCCTGAATGTTTTCTCAAGTTATTTATGGGCTGGCAGTGACTTGAATTCAGCAGCTTTGAATACATTTTTCATCTACACGTAATGTCACCTTTGTCCACTGGAGGTCAGGTTTTTGCAGTTCTGTTTTATGATGAATTATTTATGGCCTGGCAGGGTCTTAAACATAAAAAAACTGTTTCCCTCACAAAAGTTACTATTTATTTCACCAGTTTAGCAGCTCTAAATCTCATGTGACCTTACATGTAATGTCAAACGTGTCCACCAGAGGGCAGTTTCAACATGTAAACACATTTCAAGATCCTCTTCACCACCTACAAATCCTTCTTACCTTCAGACCTCCTCCATCGCCCCATTCACTCACACCGAACACGCTACACCGTCAAACATCTGTGTAGCCCCAGTTAAGCCCCTCAAGCATTTTATTTTAGATTTTATAAAATATATAATATAGATATATGTTTTTTTGAAGTTTAACATTTAAAAAGTTCAAGTAGCCATTCTGTTCCAATCCAATCCCTGTGTGTGTGAGTAAGAATGGAATAGGTGAGGGCGGGTCGCTACGGTAACTGTGGAGCTTCGGGCGCTGTCCGTGGTGCTGAAAGGCTGCTTTGTTGGATGAGTGTGTGACTTTGTTTTCTTTTTTTTCCCTCTACATGTAAAGTGACTTTTGTGATAGAGGAGGGAAGTGTGATGGAGCCTTGAGGGATTCTGGACTCATCACCAGGCTCGCTTCTCCTCGGCCTCAAATCTCCACGGACCTGAAACACAAGGAAAAGCAGCTGAAGCCACTTTCACTCATGACAATCCATCATTATTGAGTCACTGTGATGAAAGGAAGAAACTGTAGGGATGTTTTTAAGGTAGAACATTAGCTGAAAGGATGTTGTCGATGAATTCGTTCTTCATTGATGAAGCAGAGCATGAGAGAGAATAGATCAAAGCAGGAGAAACATCTTCTACATACGTAGAGTAAGATTAGAAGTAAGAGGAAGATTCTATTGAATAATATCTCAAATATCCAATGCCTTACCTGAACATTACTGGGCTCAGAGATGGAGAAGCTGGTCTCTTGAAAGTTGCTGCCATCTGCTGGTTTACCAGACAACGCCAGATCGGTCCTGCTGGATCTCAGTGCAGCATTTGATACGATAGATCATGAGATCCTGCTACATAGACTAGAACAAGATGTTGTGATTAGAGGATCTGCACTTGTCTGGTTCAAGTCCTATTTATGGGACAGATTTCAGTTTGTTAGTGTTAACGAGGACTACTCCATATTCACTAAGGTCAACTACGGAGTTCCTCAGGGTTCCGTGCTCGGACCTATTCTTTTTACCCTGTACATGCTGCCATTAGGCAACATTATCAGGAAACACAACATAGATTTCCATTGTTATGCAGACGACACCCAGCTATATGTATCTGTACGACCGGATGACCCAAACCCATCTATAAAACTCCAGGATTGTCTCATAGACATACAGACGTGGATGACTCTGAACTTGCTGATGCTTAACACAGAAAAAACTGAGGTCATGGTCCTTGGGCCAAAAGATATAAGAGCAGCACTTTTAAGTGGAGCTCTAAACCGAGGCAGTAACACTTCAGTCCCTTGCACTACAGTAAGGAACCTAGGAGTCCTGTTTGACCAGGATTTATCACTGGATGAACATATTAAGCATATATGTAGAACAGCCTTCTTCCACCTTCGCAACATTAAGACAATTAGAAATATTATATCACGACAAGACTCTGAGAAACTTATCCACGCCTTTATAACCTCTAGGCTGGATTACTGTAACTCCTTACTGTCTGGATGTCCTAGTAAGTCCTTGAGAAGCCTTCAACTTGTCCAGAACGCAGCAGCACGGATATTGACTGGAACCAGACGACGTGATTATACAACTCCTGTCTTGGCTTCTCTTCACTGGCTCCCAGTGAAAAGTAGAATAGATTTTAAAATACTTCTACTCACATACAAGGCCCTGAATAATCAGGCACCTTCTTATATTTGTGACTTAATCACTTTATATCAACCCAATAGACCCTGAACTCAGGTCTACTGGTTATTCCTAAAATAACTAGAAGTAGAATCGGTGGTAGAACATTTATCTACCAGGCTCCTCTCCTGTGGAACCAACTTCTGCTTTCAGTCAGACAGTCTGACTCTGTCTCTGCCTTTAAGGTGAGACTGAAAACCTACCTTTTTAACATAGACTATAGTCGAAGCTAGATCAGGTATGTCCTGATTAGAATAGTCTATCTTATGCTGCCATAGGCTTAGACTGCTGGAGGAATTTCCCATCATGCACTTAGAATGAGCACACAGACTTTGCACGAGCCGCACTTTCTCTACCCCGTCCTCAATTTCTCAACCCTCACCACTTACCCGATGTCCCCCATGACATGTAGACCATAAATCCACATTTAGACCATAAATCCACATGTAGCACATAAATCCACATGTACACCATACATCCACATGTACACCATAAATCCACATGTAGACCATAAATCCACATGTAGCACATAAATCCACATGTAGACCATAAATTCACATGTAGACCTTCTCTAACTGATGTTTAATCTCTTACAGTTCTGCTGACACCAGTGAACGACATGAGGTCAGGACAGGAAAGAGCACTCCGTCATCTTCAAGTCTCTGACCACAACAGCCTTCACGACAGGCTGTGACAGATGATCCTGGCATTTAAAGACTTTTCACTTTTTATTCTTTGTCATTGTGTATTGTATGTTTTTGGTAACATCTACTGCACGTCTGTCCGTCCAGGGAGTGGATCCCTCAACTGTGGTTCTCCTTAAGGTTTCTACCCTTTTCCCTGTTAGAAGAGTTTTTTCGCTGGTAGTTTTTCCTTACCCTGGTCGAAGGTCTAAGGACAGAGGATGTTACCAACCCTGTGAAGTCCCTGAGACAAACTATGTTTTGTAAACTGTGGGCTATACAAAAAATGATTGATTGATTGATTGATTTAACAGAAAAAAACCAAAAGTATCTTGGAATGTCTTGAAATTGTACACAGTCATAGTCAACGACACCCTGAACAAGAATCCGTTGAAAATATTTGCATATCTCTTGAGGAATATTTTTAATGAATTTTTGAAAATTAGGAAAGCGATCCATGCACTTAGGCAGTGACTTAACTTTTGATGTTTTTGGTTTGTTTTTAAAGCATTAAAGCTGCAGGAGTTCATCCATGTCGCCCAGTCGCTGGAAACAAACGTTTGGACACCATGGATCACACAGCAGAAAATAAGGTGAGACGGAGGAAACGATCCATTTTCCCTGATGCACTTAGTGACTTGACTTTTTTTTCAAAAAAGACCCCAAAAGTATCTTGGAATGTCTTGAAATTGTACACAGTCATAGTCAAGCATGCCCTGAACAAGAATCCGTTGAATATATTTGCATATCTCTTGAGGAATATTTTTAATGAATTTTTGAAAATCAGGAAAGCGATCCATGCACTGAGGCAGTGACTTAACTTTTGATGTTTTTGGGTTGTTTTTAAAGAATTAAAGCTGCAGGAGTTCATCCATGTCGTCCAGTCGCTGGAAACAAACGTTTGGACACCGTGGATCACACAGCAGGATATCAGGTGAGACGAAGGAAACGATCCATTTGCCCTGATGCACTTAGTGACTTGACTTTTTTTTCAAAAAAAAACCCAAAAGTAAATTGGAATGTCTTGAAATTGTACACAGTCATAGTCAACGACGCCCTGAAGAAGAATCCGTTGAAAATATTTGCATATCTCTTAAGGAATATTTTTAATGAATTTTTGAAAATCAGGAAAGCGATCCATGCACTTAGGTAAGTGACTTAACTTTTTTGTCAAAAAAGACCCCAAAAGTATCTTGGAATGTCTTGAAATTGTACACAGTCATAGTCAAGCATGCCCTGAACAAGAATCCATTGAATATATTTGCATATCTCTTGAAGAATATTTTTAATGAATTTTTGAAAATCCGGAAAGCGATCCATGCACTTGGACATTCCAAGTATGTTGGAATGTCTTGAAATTGTACTCAGTCATAGTCAACGACGCCCTGAACAAGAATCAATTGAAAATATTCGCATATCTCTTAAGGAATATTTTTAATGATTTTTTGAAAATCAGGAAAGCAATCCATGCACTTAGGCAGTGACTTAACTTTTTTGTCAAAAAAGACCCCAAAGGTATCTTGGAATGTCTTGAAATTGTACACAGTCATAGTCAAGCATGCCCTGAACAAGAATCCATTGAATATATTTGCATATCGCTTAAGGAATATTTTTAATGAATTTTTGAAAATCAGGAAAGCGATCCATGCACTTAGGCAGTGACTTAACTTTTTCGTCAAAAAAGACCCCAAAAGTATCTTGGAATGTCTTGAAATTGTACACAGTCATAGTCAAGCATGCCCTGAACAAGAATCCGTTGAATATATTTGCATATCTCTTGAAGAATATTTTTAATGAACTTTTGAAAATCAGGAAAGCGATCCATGCACTTGGACATTCCAAGTATGTTGGAATGTCTTGAAATTGTACTCAGTCATAGTCAACGACGCCCTGAACAAGAATCCGTTGAAAATATTTGCATATCGCTTAAGGAATATTTTTAATGAATTTTTGAAAATCAGGAAAGCGATCCATGCACTTAGGCAGTGACTTAACTTTTTCGTCAAAAAAGACCCCGAAAGTATCTTGGAATGTCTTGAAATTGTACACAGTCATAGTCAAGCATGCCCTGAACAAGAATCCGTTGAATATATTTGCATATCTCTTGAAGAATATTTTTAATGAATTTTTGAAAATCCGGAAAGCGATCCATGCACTTGGACATTCCAAGTATGTTGGAATGTCTTGAAATTGTACTCAGTCATAGTCAACGACGCCCTGAACAAGAATCAATTGAAAATATTCGCATATCTCTTAAGGAATATTTTTAATGAATTTTTGAAAATCAGGAAAGCAATCCATGCACTTAGGCAGTGACTTAACTTTTTTGTCAAAAAAGACCCCAAAGGTATCTTGGAATGTCTTGAAATTGTACACAGTCATAGTCAAGCATGCCCTGAACAAGAATCCGTTGAATATATTTGCATATCTCTTGAAGAATATTTTTAATGAACTTTTGAAAATCAGGAAAGCGATCCATGCACTTGGACATTCCAAGTATGTTGGAATGTCTTGAAATTGTACTCAGTCATAGTCAACGACGCCCTGAACAAGAATCTATTGAAAATATTTGCATATCTCTTAAGGAATATTTTTAATGAATTTTTGAAAATGAGGAATTTCTGTGCACTTAGGCAATGACTTAACTTTTTATTCAAAAAAGGCCCCAAAAGTATCTTGGAATGTCTTGAAATTGTACACAGTCATAGTCAAGCATGCCCTGAACAAGAAACCGTTGAATATATTTGCATATCTCTTGAAGAATATTTTTAATGAACTTTTGAAAATCCGGAAAGCGATCCATGCACTTGGACATTCCAAGTATGTTGGAATGTCTTGAAATTGTACTCAGTCATAGTCAACGACGCCCTGAACAAGAATCCGTTGAAAATATTTGCATATCGCTTAAGGAATATTTTTAATGAATTTTTTTAAAAATCAGGAAAGCGATCCATGCACTTAGGCAGTGACTTAACTTTTTCGTCAAAAAAGACCCCAAAAGTATCTTGGAATGTCTTGAAATTGTACACAGTCATAGTCAAGCATGCCCTGAACAAGAATCCGTTGAATATATTTGCATATCTCTTGAAGAATATTTTTAATGAATTTTTGAAAATCCGGAAAGCGATCCATGCACTTAGGCAGTGACTTAACTTTTTCGTCAAAAAAGACCCCAAAAGTATCTTGGAATGTCTTGAAATTGTACACAGTCATAGTCAAGCATGCCCTGAACAAGAATCCGTTGAATATATTTGCATATCTCTTAAGGAATATTTTTAATGAATTTTTGAAAATGAGGAATTTCTGTGCACTTAGGCAGTGACTTAACTTTTTATTCAAAAAAGACCCCAAAAGTATCTTGGAATGTCTTGAAATTGTACACAGTCATAGTCAAGCATGCCCTGAACAAGAATCCGTTGAATATATTTGCATATCTCTTGAAGAATATTTTTAATGAACTTTTGAAAATCAGGAAAGCGATCCATGCACTTGGACATTCCAAGTATGTTGGAATGTCTTGAAATTGTACTCAGTCATATTCAACGACGCCCTGAACAAGAATCCGTTGAAAATATTTGCATATCGCTTAAGGAATATTTTTAAAGAATTTCTGAAAATCAGGAAAGCGATCCATGCACTTAGGCAGTGACTTAACTTTTTTGTCAAAAAAGACCCCAAAAGTATCTTGGAATGTCTTGAAATTGTACACAGTCATAGTCAAGCATGCCCTGAACAAGAATCCGTTGAATATATTTGCATATCTCTTGAAGAATATTTTTAATGAATTTTTGAAAATCCGAAAAGTGATCCATGCACTTGGACATTCCAAGTATGTTGGAATGTCTTGAAATTGTACTCAGTCATAGTCAACGACGCCCTGAACAAGAATCAATTGAAAATATTTGCATATCTCTTAAGGAATATTTTTAATGAATTTTTGAAAATGAGGAAAGTCTGTGCACTTAGGCAGTGACTTAACTTTTTATTCAAAAAAGACCCCAAAGGTATCTTGGAATGTCTTGAAATTGTACACAGTCATAGTCAAGCATGCCCTGAACAAGAATCCGTTGAATATATTTGCATATCTCTTGAAGAATATTTTTAATGAACTTTTGAAAATCAGGAAAGCGATCCATGCACTTGGACATTCCAAGTATGTTGGAATGTCTTGAAATTGTACTCAGTCATAGTCAACGACGCCCTGAACAAGAATCCGTTGAAAATATTTGCATATCGCTTAAGGAATATTTTAAATGAATTTTTGAAAATCAGGAAAGCGATCCATGCACTTAGGCAGTGACTTAACTTTTTGTCAAAAAAGACCCCAAAAGTATCTTGGAATGTCTTGAAATTGTACACAGTCATAGTCAAGCATGCCCTGAACAAGAATCCGTTGAATATATTTGCATATCTCTTGAAGAATATTTTTAATGAATTTTTGAAAATCCGAAAAGTGATCCATGCACTTGGACATTCCAAGTATGTTGGAATGTCTTGAAATTGTACTCAGTCATAGTCAACGACGCCCTGAACAAGAATCAATTGAAAATATTTGCATATCTCTTAAGGAATATTTTTAATGAATTTTTGAAAATGAGGAAAGTCTGTGCACTTAGGCAGTGACTTAACTTTTTATTCAAAAAAGACCCCAAAAGTATCTTGGAATGTCTTGAAATTGTACACAGTCATAGTCAAGCATGCCCTGAACAAGAATCCGTTGAATATATTTGCATATCTCTTGAAGAATATTTTTAATGAACTTTTGAAAATCAGGAAAGCGATCCATGCACTTGGACATTCCAAGTATATTGGAATGTCTTGAAATTGTACTCGGTCATAGTCAACGACGCCCTGAACAAGAATCCATTGAAAATATTTGCATATCTCTTAAGGAATATTTTTAATGAATTTTTGAAAATGATGAAAGTCTGTGCACTTTGGCAGTGACTTAACTTTTTATTCAAAAAAGACCCCAATGGTATCTTGGAATGTCTTGAAATTGTACACAGTCATAGTCAAGCATGCCCTGAACAAGAATCCGTTGAATATATTTGCATATCTCTTGAAGAATATTTTTAATGAACTTTTGAAAATCAGGAAAGCGATCCATGCACTTGGACATTCCAAGTATGTTGGAATGTCTTGAAATTGTACTCAGTCATAGTCAACGACGCCCTGAACAAGAATCCGTTGAAAATATTTGCATATCGCTTAAGGAATATTTTTAATGAATTTTTGAAAATCAAGAAAAGCAATCCATGCACTTAGGCAGTGACTTAACTTTTTTGTCAAAAAAGACCCCAAAAGTATCTTGGAATGTCTTGAAATTGTACACAGTCATAGTCAAGCATGCCCTGAACAAGAATCCGTTGAATATATTTGCATATCTCTTGAAGAATATTTTTAATGAATTTTTGAAAATCCGAAAAGCGATCCATGCACTTGGACATTCCAAGTATGTTGGAATGTCTTGAAATTGTACTCAGTCATAGTCAACGACGCCCTGAACAAGAATCAATTGAAAATATTTGCATATCTCTTAAGGAATATTTTTAATGAATTTTTGAAAATGAGGAAAGTCTGTGCACTTAGGCAGTGACTTAACTTTTTATTCAAAAAAGACCCCAAAAGTATCTTGGAATGTCTTGAAATTGTACACAGTCATAGTCAAGCATGCCCTGAACAAGAATCCGTTGAATATATTTGCATATCTCTTGAAGAATATTTTTAATGAACTTTTGAAAATCAGGAAAGCGATCCATGCACTTGGACATTCCAAGTATGTTGGAATGTCTTGAAATTGTACTCAGTCATAGTCAACAACGCCCTGAACAAGAATCCGTTGAAAATATTTGCATATCGTTTAAGGAATATTTTTAAAGAATTTCTGAAAATCAGGAAAGCGATCCATGCACTTAGGCAGTGACTTAACTTTTTCGTCAAAAAAGACCCCAAAAGTATCTTGGAATGTCTTGAAATTGTACACAGTCATAGTCAAGAATGCCCTGAACAAGAATCCGTTGAATATATTTGCATATCTCTTGAAGAATATTTTAAATGAATTTTTGAAAATCCGGAAAGCGATCCATGCACTTGGGCATTCCAAGTATGTTGGAATGTCTTGAAATTGTACTCGGTCATAGTCAACGACGCCCTGAACAAGAATCCGTTGAAAATATTTGCATATCTCTTTAGGAATATTTTTAATGAATTTTTGAAAATGATGAAAGTCTGTGCACTTAGGCAGTGACTTAATTTTTTATTCAAAAAAGACCCCAAAGGTATCTTGGAATGTCTTGAAATTGTACACAGTCATAGTCAAGCATGCCCTGAACAAGAATCCGTTGAATATATTTGCATATCTCTTGAAGAATATTTTTAATGAACTTTTGAAAATCAGGAAAGCGATCCATGCACTTGGACATTCCAAGTATGTTGGAATGTCTTGAAATTGTACTCAGTCATATTCAACGACGCCCTGCACAAGAATCCGTTGAAAATATTTGCATATCGCTTAAGGAATATTTTTAAAGAATTTCTGAAAATCAGGAAAGCGATCCATGCACTTAGGCAGTGACTTAACTTTTTTGTCAAAAAAGACCCCAAAAGTATCTTGGAATGTCTTGAAATTGTACACAGTCATAGTCAAGCATGCCCTGAACAAGAATCCGTTGAATATATTTGCATATCTCTTGAAGAATATTTTTAATGAATTTTTGAAAATCCGAAAAGTGATCCATGCACTTGGACATTCCAAGTATGTTGGAATGTCTTGAAATTGTACTCAGTCATAGTCAACGACGCCCTGAACAAGAATCAATTGAAAATATTTGCATATCTCTTAAGGAATATTTTTAATGAATTTTTGAAAATGATGAAAGTCTGTGCACTTAGGCAGTGACTTAACTTTTTATTCAAAAAAGACCCCAAAGGTATCTTGGAATGTCTTGAAATTGTACACAGTCATAGTCAAGCATGCCCTGAACAAGAATCCGTTGAATATATTTGCATATCTCTTGAAGAATATTTTTAATGAACTTTTGAAAATCAGGAAAGCGATCCATGCACTTGGACATTCCAAGTATTTTGGAATGTCTTGAAATTGTACTCAGTCATAGTCAACGACGCCCTGAACAAGAATCCGTTGAAAATATTTGCATATCGCTTAAGGAATATTTTTAATGAATTTTTGAAAATCAGGAAAGCGATCCATGCACTTAGGCAGTGACTTAACTTTTTCGTCAAAAAAGACCCCAAAAGTATCTTGGAATGTCTTGAAATTGTACACAGTCATAGTCAAGCATGCCCTGAACAAGAATCCGTTGAATATATTTGCATATCTCTTGAAGAATATTTTTAATGAATTTTTGAAAATCCGGAAAGCGATCCATGCACTTGGACATTCCAAGTATGTTGGAATGTCTTGAAATTGTACTCGGTCATAGTCAACGACGCCCTGAACAAGAATCCATTGAAAATATTTGCATATCTCTTAAGGAATATTTTTAATGAATTTTTGAAAATGATGAAAGTCTGTGCACTTAGGCAGTGACTTAACTTTTTATTCAAAAAAGACCCCAAAGGTATCTTGGAATGTCTTGAAATTGTACACAGTCATAGTCAAGCATGCCCTGAACAAGAATCCGTTGAATATATTTGCACATCTCTTGAAGAATATTTTTAATGAATTTTTGAAAATCCGAAAAGCGATCCATGCACTTGGACATTCCAAGTATGTTGGAATGTCTTGAAATCGTACTCAGTCATAGTCAACGACGCCCTGAACAAGAATCAATTGAAAATATTTGCATATCTCTTAAGGAATATTTTTAATGAATTTTTGAAAATGAGGAAAGTCTGTGCACTTAGGCAGTGACTTAACTTTTTATTAAAAAAAGACCCCAAAAGTATCTTGGAATGTCTTGAAATTGTACACAGTCATAGTCAAGCATGCCCTGAACAAGAATCCGTTGAATATATTTGCATATCTCTTGAAGAATATTTTTAATGAACTTTTGAAAATCCGAAAAGCGATCCATGCACTTGGACATTCCAAGTATGTTGGAATGTCTTGAAATTGTACTCAGTCATAGTCAACGACGCCCTGAACAAGAATCAATTGAATATATTTGCATATCTCTTGAAGAATATTTTTAATGAATTTTTGAAAATCAGGAAAGCGATCCATGCACTTAGGCAGTGACTTAACTTTTTTGTCAAAAAAGACCCCAAAAGTATCTTGGAATGTCTTGAAATTGTACACAGTCATAGTCAAGCATGCCCTGAACAAGAATCCGTTGAATATATTTGCATATCTCTTGAAGAATATTTTTAATGAATTTTTGAAAATCCGAAAAGCGATCCATGCACTTGGACATTCCAAGTATGTTGGAATGTCTTTAAATTGTACTCAGTCATAGTCAACGACGCCCTGAACAAGAATCCGTTGAAAATATTTGCATATCGCTTAAGGAATATTTTTAATGAATTTTTGAAAATCAGGAAAGCGATCCATGCACTTATGCAGTGACTTAACTTTTTATTCAAAAAAGACCCCAAAAGTATCTTGGAATGTCTTGAAATTGTACACAGTCATAGTCAAGCATGCCCTGAACAAGAATCCGTTGAATATATTTGCATATCTCTTGAAGAATATTTTTAATGAATTTTTGAAAATCCGAAAAGCGATCCATGCACTTGGACATTCCAAGTATGTTGGAATGTCTTGAAATTGTACTCAGTCATAGTCAACGACGCCCTGAACAAGAATCAATTGAAAATATTTGCATATCTCTTAAGGAATATTTTTAATGAATTTTTGAAAATTAGGAAAGCGATCCATGCACTTAGGCAGTGACTTAACTTTTTTGTCAAAAAAGACCCCAAAAGTATCTTGGAATGTCTTGAAATTGTACACAGTCATAGTCAAGCATGCCCTGAACAAGAATCCGTTGAATATATTTGCATATCTCTTGAAGAATATTTTTAATGAATTTTTGAAAATCCGAAAAGCGATCCATGCACTTGGACATTCCAAGTATGTTGGAATGTCTTGAAATTGTACTCAGTCATAGTCAACGACGCCCTGAACAAGAATCAATTGAAAATATTTGCATATCTCTTAAGGAATATTTTTAATGAATTTTTGAAAATGAGGAAAGTCTGTGCACTTAGGCAGTGACTTAACTTTTTATTCAAAAAAGACCCCAAAAGTATCCTGGAATGTCTTGAAATTGTACACAGTCATAGTCAAGCATGCCCTGAACAAGAATCCGTTGAATATATTTGCATATCTCTTGAAGAATATTTTTAATGAACTTTTGAAAATCAGGAAAGCGATCCATGCACTTGGACATTCCAAGTATGTTGGAATGTTTTGAAATTGTACTCAGTCATAGTCAACGACGCCCTGAACAAGAATCCGTTGAAAATATTTGCATATCGCTTAAGGAATATTTTTAATGAATTTTTGAAAATCAGAAAAGCGATCCATGCACTTAGGCAGTGACTTAACTTTTTTGTCAAAAAAGACCCCAAAAGTATCTTGGAATGTCTTGAAATTGTACACAGTCATAGTCAAGCATGCCCTGAACAAGAATCCGTTGAATATATTTGCATATCTCTTGAAGAATATTTTTAATGAATTTTTGAAAATCCGAAAAGCGATCCATGCACTTGGACATTCCAAGTATGTTGGAATGTCTTGAAATTGTACTCAGTCATAGTCAACGACGCCCTGAACAAGAATCAATTGAAAATATTTGCATATCTCTTAAGGAATATTTTTAATGAATTTTTGAAAATGAGGAAAGTCTGTGCACTTAGGCAGTGACTTAACTTTTTATTCAAAAAAGACCCCAAAAGTATCCTGGAATGTCTTGAAATTGTACACAGTCATAGTCAAGCATGCCCTGAACAAGAATCCGTTGAATATATTTGCATATCTCTTGAAGAATATTTTTAATGAACTTTTGAAAATCAGGAAAGCGATCCATGCACTTGGACATTCCAAGTATGTTGGAATGTCTTGAAATTGTACTCAGTCATAGTCAACGACGCCCTGAACAAGAATCAATTGAAAATATTTGCATATCTCTTAAGGAATATTTTTAATGAATTTTTGAAAATGAGGAAAGTCTGTGCACTTAGGCAGTGACTTAACTTTTCATTCAAAAAAGACCCCAAAAGTATCTTGGAATGTCTTGAAATTGTACACAGTCATAGTCAAGCATGCCCTGAACAAGAATCCGTTAAATATATTTGCATATCTCTTGAAGAATATTTTTAATGAACTTTTGAAAATCAGGAAAGCGATCCATGCACTTGGACATTCCAAGTATGTTGGAATGTCTTGAAATTGTACTCAGTCATAGTCAACGACGCCCTGAACAAGAATCCGTTGAAAATATTTGCATATCGTTTAAGGAATATTTTTAAAGAATTTCTGAAAATCAGGAAAGCGATCCATGCACTTAGGCAGTGACTTAACTTTTTCGTCAAAAAAGACCCCAAAAGTATCTTGGAATGTCTTGAAATTGTACACAGTCATAGTCAAGCATGCCCTGAACAAGAATCCGTTGAATATATTTGCATATCTCTTGAAGAATATTTTTAATGAATTTTTGAAAATCCGAAAAGCGATCCATGCACTTGGACATTCCAAGTATGTTGGAATGTCTTGAAATTGTACTCAGTCATAGTCAACGACGCCCTGAACAAGAATCCATTGAAAATATTTGCATATCTCTTAAGGAATATTTTTAATGAATTTTTGAAAATGAGGAAAGTCTGTGCACTATGGCAGTGACTTAACTTTTTATTCAAAAAAGACCCCAAAAGTATCTTGGAATGTCTTGAAATTGTACACAGTCATAGTCAAGCATGCCCTGAACAAGAATCCGTTGAATATATTTGCATATCTCTTGAAGAATATTTTTAATGAACTTTTGAAAATCAGGAAAGCGATCCATGCACTTGGACATTCCAAGTATGTTGGAATGTCTTGAAATTGTACTCAGTCATAGTCAACGACGCCCTGAACAAGAATCCGTTGAAAATATTTGCATATCGTTTAAGGAATATTTTTAAAGAATTTCTGAAAATCAGGAAAGCGATCCATGCACTTAGGCAGTGACTTAACTTTTTCGTCAAAAAAGACCCCAAAAGTATCTTGGAATGTCTTGAAATTGTACACAGTCATAGTCAAGAATGCCCTGAACAAGAATCCGTTGAATATATTTGCATATCTCTTGAAGAATATTTTTAATGAATTTTTGAAAATCCGGAAAGCGATCCATGCACTTGGACATTCCAAGTATGTTGGAATGTCTTGAAATTGTACTCGGTCATAGTCAACGACGCCCTGAACAAAAATCCATTGAAAATATTTGCATATCTCTTAAGGAATATTTTTAATGAATTTTTGAAAATGATGAAAGTCTGTGCACTTAGGCAGTGACTTAACTTTTTATTCAAAAAAGACCCCAAAGGTATCTTGGAATGTCTTGAAATTGTACACAGTCATAGTCAAGCATGCCCTGAACAAGAATCCGTTGAATATATTTGCATATCTCTTGAAGAATATTTTTAATGAACTTTTGAAAATCAGGAAAGCGATCCATGCACTTGGACATTCCAAGTATGTTGGAATGTCTTGAAATTGTACTCAGTCATAGTCAACGACGCCCTGAACAAGAATCCATTGAAAATATTTGCATATCGTTTAAGGAATATTTTTAAAGAATTTCTGAAAATCAGGAAAGCGATCCATGCACTTAGGTAAGTGACTTAACTTTTTATTCAAAAAAGACCCCAAAAGTATCTTGGAATGTCTTGAAATTGTACACAGTCATAGTCAAGCATGCCCTGAACAAGAATCCGTTGAATATATTTGCATATCTCTTGAAGAATATTTTTAATGAACTTTTGAAAATCAGGAAAGCGATCCATGCACTTAGGAAGTGACTTAACTTTTGATGTTTTTGGTTTGTTTTTAAAGCATTAAAGCTGCAGGAGTTCATCCATGTCGCCCAGTCGCTGGAAACAAACGTTTGGACACCGTGGATCACACAGCAGGATATCAGGTGAGACGAAGGAAACGATCCATTTGCCCTGATGCACTTAGTGACTTGACTTTTTTTTCAAAAAAAACCCCAAAAGTAAATTGGAATGTCTTGAAATTGTACACAGTCATAGTCAAGCATGCCCTGAATAAGAATCCGTTGAATATATTTGCATATCTCTTGAAGAATATTTTTAATGAATTTTTGAAAATCCGGAAAGCGATCCATGCACTTGGACATTCCAAGTATGTTGGAATGTCTTGAAATTGTACTCAGTCATAGTCAACGACGCCCTGAACAAGAATCCGTTGAAAATATTTGCATATCGCTTAAGGAATATTTTTAATGAATTTTTGAAAATCAGGAAAGCGATCCATGCACTTAGGCAGTGACTTAACTTTTTCGTCAAAAAAGACCCCAAAAGTATCTTGGAATGTCTTGAAATTGTACACAGTCATAGTCAAGCATGCCCTGAACAAGAATCCGTTGAATATATTTGCATATCTCTTGAGGAATATTTTTAATGAATTTTTGAAAATCAGGAAAGCGATCCATGCACTTAGGCAGTGACTTAACTTTTGATATTTTTGGGTTGTTTTTAAAGAATTAAAGCTGCAGGAGTTCATCCATGTCGTCCAGTCGCTGGAAACAAACGTTTGGACACCGTGGATCACACAGCAGGATATCAGGTGAGACGAAGGAAACGATCCATTTGCCCTGATGCACTTAGTGACTTGACTTTTTTTTCAAAAAAAACCCCAAAAGTAAATTGGAATGTCTTGAAATTGTACACAGTCATAGTCAAGCATGCCCTGAACAAGAATCCATTGAAAATATTTGCATATCGCTTAAGGAATATTTTTAATGAATTTTTGAAAATCAGGAAAGCGATCCATGCACTTAGGCAGTGACTTAACTTTTTTGTCAAAAAAGACCCCAAAAGTATCTTGGAATGTCTTGAAATTGTACACAGTCATAGTCAAGCATGCCCTGAACAAGAATCCGTTGAATATATTTGCATATCTCTTGAAGAATATTTTTAATGAACTTTTGAAAATCAGGAAAGCGATCCATGCACTTGGACATTCCAAGTATGTTGGAATGTCTTGAAATTGTACTCAGTCATAGTCAACGACGCCCTGAACAAGAATCCGTTGAAAATATTTGCATATCGCTTAAGGAATATTTTTAATGAATTTTTGAAAATCAGGAAAGCGATCCATGCACTTAGGCAGTGACTTAACTTTTTTGTCAAAAAAGACCCCAAAAGTATCTTGGAATGTCTTGAAATTGTACACAGTCATAGTCAAGCATGCCCTGAACAAGAATCCGTTGAATATATTTGCATATCTCTTGAAGAATTTTTTTAATGAATTTTTGAAAATCCGAAAAGCGATCCATGCACTTGGACATTCCAAGTATGTTGGAATGTCTTGAAATTGTACTCAGTCATAGTCAACGACGCCCTGAACAAGAATCAATTGAAAATATTTGCATATCTCTTAAGGAATATTTTTAATGAATTTTTGAAAATGATGAAAGTCTGTGCACTTAGGCAGTGACTTAACTTTTTATTCAAAAAAGACCCCAAAAGTATCTTGGAATGTCTTGAAATTGTACACAGTCATAGTCAAGCATGCCCTGAACAAGAATCCGTTGAATATATTTGCATATCTCTTGAAGAATATTTTTAATGAACTTTTGAAAATCAGGAAAGCGATCCATGCACTTGGACATTCCAAGTATGTTGGAATGTCTTGAAATTGTACTCAGTCATAGTAAACGACGCCCTGAACAAGAATCCATTGAAAATATTTGCATATCGCTAAAGGAATATTTTTAATGAATTTTTGAAAATCAGGAAAGCGATCCATGCAATTAGGCAGTGACTTAACTTTTTCGTCAAAAAAGACCCCAAAAGTATGTTGGAATGTCTTGAAATTGTACACAGTCATAGTCAAGCATGCCCTGAACAAGAATCCGTTGAATATATTTGCATATCTCTTGAAGAATATTTTTAATGAATTTTTGAAAATCCGAAAAGCGATCCATGCACTTGGACATTCCAAGTATGTTGGAATGTCTTGAAATTGTACTCAGTCATAGTCAACGACGCCCTGAACAAGAATCAATTGAAAATATTTGCATATCTCTTAAGGAATATTTTTAATGAATTTTTGAAAATGCGGAAAGTCTGTGCACTTAGGCAGTGACTTAACTTTTTATTCAAAAAAGACCCCAAAAGTATCTTGGAATGTCTTGAAATTGTACACAGTCATAGTGAAGCATGCCCTGAACAAGAATCCGTTGAATATATTTGCATATCTCTTGAAGAATATTTTTAATGAACTTTTGAAAATCAGGAAAGCGATCCATGCACTTGGACATTCCAAGTATGTTGGAATGTCTTGAAATTGTACTCAGTCATAGTCAACGACGCCCTGAACAAGAATCCGTTGAAAATATTTGCATATCGCTTAAGGAATATTTTTAATGAATTTTTGAAAATCAGGAAAGCGATCCATGCACTTAGGCAGTGACTTAACTTTTTCGTCAAAAAAGACCCCAAAAGTATCTTGGAATGTCTTGAAATTGTACACAGTCATAGTCAAGCATGCCCTGAACAAGAATCCGTTGAATATATTTGCATATCTCTTGAAGAATATTTTTAATGAATTTTTGAAAATCCGAAAAGCGATCCATGCACTTGGACATTCCAAGTATGTTGGAATGTCTTGAAATTGTACTCAGTCATAGTCAACGACGCCCTGAACAAGAATCAATTGAAAATATTTGCATATCTCTTAAGGAATATTTTTAATGAATTTTTGAAAATGAGGAAAGTCTGTGCACTTAGGCAGTGACTTAACTTTTTCGTCAAAAAAGACCCCAAAAGTATCTTGGAATGTCTTGAAATTGTACACAGTCATAGTCAAGAATGCCCTGAACAAGAATCCGTTGAATATATTTGCATATCTCTTGAAGAATATTTTTAATGAATTTTGAAAATGATGAAAGTCTGTGCACTTAGGCAGTGACTTAACTTTTTATTCAAAAAAGACCCCAAAGGTATCTTGGAATGTCTTGAAATTGTACACAGTCATAGTCAAGCATGCCCTGAACAAGAATCCGTTGAATATATTTGCATATCTCTTGAAGAATATTTTTAATGAACTTTTGAAAATCAGGAAAGCGATCCATGCACTTGGACATTCCAAGTATGTTGGAATGTCTTGAAATTGTACTCAGTCATAGTCAACGACGCCCTGAACAAGAATCCGTTGATAATATTTGCATATCGCTTAAGGAATATTTTTAATGAATTTCTGAAAATGAGGAAAGCGATCCATGCACTTAGGCAGTGACTTAACTTTTTTGTCAAAAAAGACCCCAAAAGTATCTTGGAATGTCTTGAAATTGTACACAGTCATAGTCAAGCATGCCCTGAACAAGAATCCGTTGAATATATTTGCATATCTCTTGAAGAATATTTTTAATGAATTTTTGAAAATCCGAAAAGCGATCCATGCACTTGGACATTCCAAGTATGTTGGAATGTCTTGAAATTGTACTCAGTCATAGTCAACGACGCCCTGAACAAGAATCAATTGAAAATATTTGCATATCTCTTAAGGAATATTTTTAATGAATTTTTGAAAATGAGGAAAGTCTGTGCACTTAGGCAGTGACCTAACTTTTTATTCAAAAAAGACCCCAAAAGTATCTTGGAATGTCTTGAAATTGTACACAGTCATAGTCAAGCATGCCCTGAACAAGAATCCGTTGAATATATTTGCATATCTCTTGAAGAATATTTTTAATGAACTTTTGAAAATCAGGAAAGCGATCCATGCACTTGGACATTCCAAGTATGTTGGAATGTCTTGAAATTGTACTCAGTCATAGTCAACGACGCCCTGAACAAGAATCCGTTGAAAATATTTGCATATCGTTTAAGGAATATTTTTAAAGAATTTCTGAAAATCAGGAAAGCGATCCATGCACTTAGGCAGTGACTTAACTTTTTCGTCAAAAAAGACCCCAAAAGTATCTTGGAATGTCTTGAAATTGTACACAGTCATAGTCAAGCATGCCCTGAACAAGAATCCGTTGAATATATTTGCATATCTCTTGAAGAATATTTTTAATGAATTTTTGAAAATCCGAAAAGCGATCCATGCACTTGGACATTCCAAGTATGTTGGAATGTCTTGAAATTGTACTCAGTCATAGTCAACGACGCCCTGAACAAGAATCAATTGAAAATATTTGCATATCTCTTAAGGAATATTTTTAATGAATTTTTGAAAATGAGGAAAGTCTGTGCACTTAGGCAGTGACTTAACTTTTTATTCAAAAAAGACCCCAAAAGTATCTTGGAATGTCTTGAAATTGTACACAGTCATAGTCAAGCATGCCCTGAACAAGAATCCGTTGAATATATTTGCATATCTCTTGAAGAATATTTTTAATGAACTTTTGAAAATCAGGAAAGCGATCCATGCACTTGGACATTCCAAGTATGTTGGAATGTCTTGAAATTGTACTCAGTCGTAGTCAACGACGCCCTGAACAAGAATCCGTTGAAAATATTTGCATATCGTTTAAGGAATATTTTTAAAGAATTTCTGAAATTCAGGAAAGCGATCCATGCACTTAGGCAGTGACTTAACTTTTTCGTCAAAAAAGACCCCAAAAGTATCTTGGAATGTCTTGAAATTGTACACAGTCATAGTCAAGAATGCCCTGAACAAGAATCCGTTGAATATATTTGCATATCTCTTGAAGAATATTTTTAATGAATTTTTGAAAATCCGGAAAGCGATCCATGCACTTGGACATTCCAAGTATGTTGGAATGTCTTGAAATTGTACTCGGTCATAGTCAACGACGCCCTGAACAAAAATCCATTGAAAATATTTGCATATCTCTTAAGGAATATTTTTAATGAATTTTTGAAAATGATGAAAGTCTGTGCACTTAGGCAGTGACTTAACTTTTTATTCAAAAAAGACCCCAAAGGTATCTTGGAATGTCTTGAAATTGTACACAGTCATAGTCAAGCATGCCCTGAACAAGAATCCGTTGAATATATTTGCATATCTCTTGAAGAATATTTTTAATGAACTTTTGAAAATCAGGAAAGCGATCCATGCACTTGGACATTCCAAGTATGTTGGAATGTCTTGAAATTGTACTCAGTCATAGTCAACGACGCCCTGAACAAGAATCCGTTGAAAATATTTGCATATCGTTTAAGGAATATTTTTAAAGAATTTCTGAAAATCAGGAAAGCGATCCATGCACTTAGGCAGTGACTTAACTTTTTCGTCAAAAAAGACCCCAAAAGTATCTTGGAATGTCTTGAAATTGTACACAGTCATAGTCAAGAATGCCCTGAACAAGAATCCGTTGAATATATTTGCATATCTCTTGAAGAATATTTTTAATGAATTTTTGAAAATCCGGAAAGCGATCCATGCACTTGGACATTCCAAGTATGTTGGAATGTCTTGAAATTGGACTCGGTCATAGTCAACGACGCCCTGAACAAGAATCCATTGAAAATATTTGCATATCTCTTAAGGAATATTTTTAATGAATTTTTGAAAATGATGAAAGTCTGTGCACTTAGGCAGTGACTTAACTTTTTATTCAAAAAAGACCCCAAAGGTATCTTGGAATGTCTTGAAATTGTACACAGTCATAGTCAAGCATGCCCTGAACAAGAATCCGTTGAATATATTTGCATATCTCTTGAAGAATATTTTTAATGAACTTTTGAAAATCAGGAAAGCGATCCATGCACTTGGACATTCCAAGTATGTTGGAATGTCTTGAAATTGTACTCAGTCATAGTCAACGACGCCCTGAACAAGAATCCGTTGAAAATATTTGCATATCGCTTAAGGAATATTTTTAAAGAATTTCTGAAAATCAGGAAAGCGATCCATGCACTTAGGCAGTGACTTAACTTTTTCGTCAAAAAAGACCCCAAAAGTATCTTGGAATGTCTTGAAATTGTACACAGTCATAGTCAAGCATGCCCTGAACAAGAATCCGTTGAATATATTTGCATATCTCTTGAAGAATATTTTTAATAAATTTTTGAAAATCCGGAAAGCGATCTATGCACTTGGACATTCCAAGTATGTTGGAATGTCTTGAAATTGTACTCGGTCATAGTCAACGACGCCCTGAACAAGAATCCATTGAAAATATTTGCATATCTCTTAAGGAATATTTTTAATGAATTTTTGAAAATGATGAAAGTCTGTGCACTTAGGCAGTGACTTAACTTTTTATCCAAAAAAGACCCCAAAGGTATCTTGGAATGTCTTGAAATTGTACACAGTCATAGTCAAGCATGCCCTGAACAAGAATCCGTTGAATATATTTGCATATCTCTTGAAGAATATTTTTAATGAACTTTTGAAAATCAGGAAAGCGATCCATGCACTTGGACATTCCAAGTATGTTGGAATGTCTTGAAATTGTACTCAGTCATAGTCAACGACGCCCTGAACAAGAATCCGTTGAAAATATTTGCATATCGCTTAAGGAATATTTTTAATGAATTTTTGAAAATCAGGAAAGCGATCCATGCACTTAGGCAGTGACTTAACTTTTTTGTCAAAAAAGACCCCAAAAGTATCTTGGAATGTCTTGAAATTGTACACAGTCATAGTCAAGCATGCCCTGAACAAGAATCCGTTGAATATATTTGCATATCTCTTGAAGAATATTTTTAATGAATTTTTGAAAATCCGAAAAGCAATCGATGCACTTGGACATTCCAAGTATGTTGGAATGTCTTGAAATTGTACTCAGTCATAGTCAACGACGCCCTGAACAAGAATCAATTGAAAATATTTGCATATCTCTTAAGGAATATTTTTAATGAATTTTTGAAAATGAGGAAAGTCTGTGCACTTAGGCAGTGACTTAACTTTTTATTCAAAAAAGACCCCAAAAGTATCTTGGAATGTCTTGAAATTGTACACAGTCATAGTCAAGCATGCCCTGAACAAGAATCCGTTGAATATATTTGCATATCTCTTGAAGAATATTTTTAATGAACTTTTGAAAATCAGGAAAGCGATCCATGCACTTGGACATTCCAAGTATGTTGGAATGTCTTGAAATTGTACTCAGTCATAGTCAACGACGCCCTGAACAAGAATCCGTTGAAAATATTTGCATATCTCTTAAGGAATATTTTTAATGAATTTTTGAAAATGATGAAAGTCTGTGCACTTAGGCAGTGACTTAACTTTTTATTAAAAAAAGACCCCAAAAGTATCTTGGAATGTCTTGAAATTGTACACAGTCATAGTCAAGCATGCCCTGAACAAGAATCCGTTGAATATATTTGCATATCTCTTGAAGAATATTTTTAATGAACTTTTGAAAATCAGGAAAGCGATCCATGCACTTGGACATTCCAAGTATGTTGGAATGTCTTGAAATTGTACTCAGTCATAGTCAACGACGCCCTGAACAAGAATCCGTTGAAAATATTTGCATATCGCTAAAGGAATATTTTTAATGAATTTTTGAAAATCAGGAAAGCGATCCATGCACTTAGGCAGTGACTTAACTTTTTCGTCAAAAAAGACCCCAAAAGTATCTTGGAATGTCTTGAAATTGTACACAGTCATAGTCAAGCATGCCCTGAACAAGAATCCGTTGAATATATTTGCATATCTCTTGAAGAATATTTTTAATGAATTTTTGAAAATCCGAAAAGCGATCCATGCACTTGGACATTCCAAGTATGTTGGAATGTCTTGAAATTGTACTCAGTCATAGTCAACGACGCCCTGAACAAGAATCAATTGAAAATATTTGCATATCTCTTAAGGAATATTTTTAATGAATTTTTGAAAATGAGGAAAGTCTGTGCACTTAGGCAGTGACTTAACTTTTTATTCAAAAAAGACCCCAAAAGTATCTTGGAATGTCTTGAAATTGTACACAGTCATAGTCAAGCATGCCCTGAACAAGAATCCGTTGAATATATTTGCATATCTCTTGAAGAATATTTTTAATGAACTTTTGAAAATCAGGAAAGCGATCCATGCACTTGGACATTCCAAGTATGTTGGAATGTCTTGAAATTGTACTCAGTCATAGTCAACGACGCCCTGAACAAGAATCCGTTGAAAATATTTGCATATCGTTTAAGGAATATTTTTAAAGAATTTCTGAAATTCAGGAAAGCGATCCATGCACTTAGGCAGTGACTTAACTTTTTCGTCAAAAAAGACCCCAAAAGTATCTTGGAATGTCTTGAAATTGTACACAGTCATAGTCAAGCATGCCCTGAACAAGAATCCGTTGAATATATTTGCATATCTCTTGAAGAATATTTTAAATGAATTTTTGAAAATCCGGAAAGCGATCCATGCACTTGGACATTCCAAGTATGTTGGAATGTCTTGAAATTGTACTCGGTCATAGTCAACGACGCCCTGAACAAGAATCCATTGAAAATATTTGCATATCTCTTAAGGAATATTTTTAATGAATTTTTGAAAATGATGAAAGTCTGTGCACTTAGGCAGTGACTTAACTTTTTATTCAAAAAAGACCCCAAAAGTATCTTGGAATGTCTTGAAATTGTACACAGTCATAGTCAAGCATGCCCTGAACAAGAATCCGTTGAATATATTTGCATATCTCTTGAAGAATATTTTTAATGAACTTTTGAAAATCAGGAAAGCGATCCATGCACTTGGACATTCCAAGTATGTTGGAATGTCTTGAAATTGTACTCAGTCATAGTCAACGACGCCCTGAACAAGAATCCGTTGAAAATATTTGCATATCGCTTAAGGAATATTTTTAATGAATTTTTGAAAATCAGGAAAGCGATCCATGCACTTAGGCAGTGACTTAACTTTTTCGTCAAAAAAGACCCCAAAAGTATCTTGGAATGTCTTGAAATTGTACACAGTCATAGTCAAGCATGCCCTGAACAAGAATCCGTTGAATATATTTGCATATCTCTTGAAGAATATTTTTAATGAATTTTTGAAAATCCGAAAAGCGATCCATGCACTTGGACATTCCAAGTATGTTGGAATGTCTTGAAATTGTACTCGGTCATAGTCAACGACGCCCTGAACAAGAATCCATTGAAAATATTTGCATATCTCTTAAGGAATATTTTTAATGAATTTTTGAAAATGATGAAAGTCTGTGCACTTAGGCAGTGACTTAACTTTTTATTCAAAAAAGACCCCAAAGGTATCTTGGAATGTCTTGAAATTGTACACAGTCATAGTCAAGCATGCCCTGAACAAGAATCCGTTGAATATATTTGCATATCTCTTGAAGAATATTTTTAATGAATTTTTGAAAATCCGAAAAGCGATCCATGCACTTGGACATTCCAAGTATGTTGGAATGTCTTGAAATTGTACTCAGTCATAGTCAACGACGCCCTGAACAAGAATCAATTGAAAATATTTGCATATCTCTTAAGGAATATTTTTAATGAATTTTTGAAAATGAGGAAAGTCTGTGCACTTAGGCAGTGACTTAACTTTTTATTCAAAAAAGACCCCAAAAGTATCTTGGAATGTCTTGAAATTGTACACAGTCATAGTCAAGCATGCCCTGAACAAGAATCCATTGAATATATTTGCATATCTCTTGAAGAATATTTTTAATGAACTTTTGAAAATCAGGAAAGCGATCCATGCACTTGGACATTCCAAGTATGTTGGAATGTCTTGAAATTGTACTCAGTCATAGTCAACGACGCCCTGAACAAGAATCCGTTGAAAATATTTGCATATCGCTTAAGGAATATTTTTAATGAATTTTTGAAAATCAGGAAAGCGATCCATGCACTTAGGCAGTGACTTAACTTTTTTGTCAAAAAAGACCCCAAAAGTATCTTGGAATGTCTTGAAATTGTACACAGTCATAGTCAAGCATGCCCTGAACAAGAATCCGTTGAATATATTTGCATATCTCTTGAAGAATATTTTTAATGAATTTTTGAAAATCCGAAAAGCGATCCATGCACTTGGACATTCCAAGTATGTTGGAATGTCTTGAAATTGTACTCAGTCATAGTCAACGACGCCCTGAACAAGAATCCGTTGAAAATATTTGCATATCTCTTAAGGAATATTTTTAATGAATTTTTGAAAATGATGAAAGTCTGTGCACTTAGGCAGTGACTTAACTTTTTATTAAAAAAAGACCCCAAAAGTATCTTGGAATGTCTTGAAATTGTACACAGTCATAGTCAAGCATGCCCTGAACAAGAATCCGTTGAATATATTTGCATATCTCTTGAAGAATATTTTTAATGAATTTTTGAAAATCCGAAAAGCGATCCATGCACTTGGACATTCCAAGTATGTTGGAATGTCTTGAAATTGTACTCAGTCATAGTCAACGACGCCCTGAACAAGAATCAATTGAAAATATTTGCATATCTCTTTAGGAATATTTTTAATGAATTTTTGAAAATGATGAAAGTCTGTGCACTTAGGCAGTGACTTAACTTTTTATTCAAAAAAGACCCCAAAAGTATCTTGGAATGTCTTGAAATTGTACACAGTCATAGTCAAGCATGCCCTGAACAAGAATCCATTGAATATATTTGCATATCTCTTGAAGAATATTTTTAATGAACTTTTGAAAATCAGGAAAGCGATCCATGCACTTGGACATTCCAAGTATGTTGGAATGTCTTGAAATTGTACTCAGTCATAGTCAACGACGCCCTGAACAAGAATCCGTTGAAAATATTTGCATATCGCTTAAGGAATATTTTTAATGAATTTTTGAAAATCAGGAAAGCGATCCATGCACTTAGGCAGTGACTTAACTTTTTTGTCAAAAAAGACCCCAAAAGTATCTTGGAATGTCTTGAAATTGTACACAGTCATAGTCAAGCATGCCCTGAACAAGAATCCGTTGAATATATTTGCATATCTCTTGAAGAATATTTTGAATGAATTTTTGAAAATCCGAAAAGCGATCCATGCACTTGGACATTCCAAGTATGTTGGAATGTCTTGAAATTGTACTCAGTCATAGTCAACGACGCCCTGAACAAGAATCCGTTGAAAATATTTGCATATCTCTTAAGGAATATTTTTAATGAATTTTTGAAAATGATGAAAGTCTGTGCACTTAGGCAGTGACTTAACTTTTTATTAAAAAAAGACCCCAAAAGTATCTTGGAATGTCTTGAAATTGTACACAGTCATAGTCAAGCATGCCCTGAACAAGAATCCGTTGAATATATTTGCATATCTCTTGAAGAATATTTTTAATGAATTTTTGAAAATCCGAAAAGCGATCCATGCACTTGGACATTCCAAGTATGTTGGAATGTCTTGAAATTGTACTCAGTCATAGTCAACGACGCCCTGAACAAGAATCAATTGAAAATATTTGCATATCTCTTAAGGAATATTTTTAATGAATTTTTGAAAATGATGAAAGTCTGTGCACTTAGGCAGTGACTTAACTTTTTATTCAAAAAAGACCCCAAAAGTATCTTGGAATGTCTTGAAATTGTACACAGTCATAGTCAAGCATGCCCTGAACAAGAATCCGTTGAATATATTTGCATATCTCTTGAAGAATATTTTTAATGAACTTTTGAAAATCAGGAAAGCGATCCATGCACTTGGACATTCCAAGTATGTTGGAATGTCTTGAAATTGTACTCAGTCATAGTCAACGACGCCCTGAACAAGAATCCGTTGAAAATATTTGCATATCGCTTAAGGAATATTTTTAATGAATTTTTGAAAATCAGGAAAGCGATCCATGCACTTAGGCAGTGACTTAACTTTTTCGTCAAAAAAGACCCCAAAAGTATCTTGGAATGTCTTGAAATTGTACACAGTCATAGTCAAGCATTCCCTGAACAAGAATCCGTTGAATATATTTGCATATCTCTTGAAGAATATTTTTAATGAATTTTTGAAAATCCGAAAAGCGATCCATGCACTTGGACATTCCAAGTATGTTGGAATGTCTTGAAATTGTACTCAGTCATAGTCAACGACGCCCTGAACAAGAATCCGTTGAAAATATTTGCATATCGCTTAAGGAATATTTCTAATGAATTTTTGAAAATCAGGAAAGCGATCCATGCACTTAGGCAGTGACTTAACTTTTTTGTCAAAAAAGACCCCAAAAGTATCTTGGAATGTCTTGAAATTGTACACAGTCATAGTCAAGCATGCCCTGAACAAGAATCCGTTGAATATATTTGCATATCTCTTGAAGAATATTTTTAATGAATTTTTGAAAATCCGAAAAGCGATCCATGCACTTGGACATTCCAAGTATGTTGGAATGTCTTGAAATTGTACTCAGTCATAGTCAACGACGCCCTGAACAAGAATCAATTGAAGATATTTGCATATCTCTTAAGGAATATTTTTAATGAATTTTTGAAAATGAGGAAAGTCTGTGCACTGAGGCAGTGACTTAAATTTTTATTCAAAAAAGACCCCAAAAGTATCTTGGAATGTCTTGAAATTGTACACAGTCATAGTCAAGCATGCCCTGAACAAGAATCCGTTGAATATATTTGCATATCTCTTGAAGAATATTTTTAATGAACTTTTGAAAATCAGGAAAGCGATCCATGCACTTGGACATTCCAAGTATGTTGGAATGTCTTGAAATTGTACTCAGTCATAGTCAACGACGCCCTGAACAAGAATCCGTTGAAAATATTTGCATATCGTTTAAGGAATATTTTTAATGAATTTCTGAAAATCAGGAAAGCGATCCATGCACTTAGGCAGTGACTTAACTTTTTATTCAAAAAAGACCCCAAAAGTATCTTGGAATGTCTTGAAATTGTACACAGTCATAGTCAAGCATGCCCTGAACAAGAATCCGTTGAATATATTTGCATATCTCTTGAAGAATATTTTTAATGAATTTTTGAAAATCCGAAAAGCGATCCATGCACTTGGACATTCCAAGTATGTTGGAATGTCTTGAAATTGTACTCAGTCATAGTCAACGACGCCCTGAACAAGAATCAATTGAAAATATTTGCATATCTCTTAAGGAATATTTTTAATGAATTTTTGAAAATGAGGAAAGTCTGTGCACTTAGGCAGTGACTTAACTTTTTATTCAAAAAAGACCCCAAAAGTATCTTGGAATGTCTTGAAATTGTACACAGTCATAGTCAAGCATGCCCTGAACAAGAATCCGTTGAATATATTTGCATATCTCTTGAAGAATATTTTTAATGAACTTTTGAAAATCAGGAAAGCGATCCATGCACTTGGACATTCCAAGTATGTTGGAATGTCTTGAAATTGTACTCAGTCATAGTCAACGACGCCCTGAACAAGAATCCGTTGAAAATATTTGCATATCGTTTAAGGAATATTTTTAATGAATTTCTGAAAATCAGGAAAGCGATCCATGCACTTAGGCAGTGACTTAACTTTTTCGTCAAAAAAGACCCCAAAAGTATCTTGGAATGTCTTGAAATTGTACACAGTCATAGTCAAGCATGCCCTGAACAAGAATCCGTTGAATATATTTGCATATCTCTTGAAGAATATTTTTAATGAATTTTTGAAAATCCGGAAAGCGATCCATGCACTTGGACATTTCAAGTATGTTGGAATGTCTTGAAATTGTACACAGTCATAGTCAAGCATGCCCTGAACAAGAATCCGTTGAATATATTTGCATATCTCTTGAAGAATATTTTTAATGAACTTTTGAAAATCCGGAAAGCGATCCATGCACTTGGACATTCCAAGTATGTTGGAATGTCTTGAAATTGTACTCGGTCATAGTCAACGACGCCCTGAACAAGAATCCATTGAAAATATTTGCATATCTCTTAAGGAATATTTTTAATGAATTTTTGAAAATGATGAAAGTCTGTGCACTTAGGCAGTGACTTAACTTTTTATCCAAAAAAGACCCCAAAGGTATCTTGGAATGTCTTGAAATTGTACACAGTCATAGTCAAGCATGCCCTGAACAAGAATCCGTTGAATATATTTGCATATCTCTTGAAGAATATTTTTAATGAACTTTTGAAAATCAGGAAAGCGATCCATGCACTTGGACATTCCAAGTATGTTGGAATGTCTTGAAATTGTACTCAGTCATAGTCAACGACGCCCTGAACAAGAATCCGTTGAAAATATTTGCATATCGCTTAAGGAATATTTTTAATGAATTTTTGAAAATCAGGAAAGCGATCCATGCACTTAGGCAGTGACTTAACTTTTTATTCAAAAAAGACCCCAAAAGTATCTTGGAATGTCTTGAAATTGTACACAGTCATAGTCAAGCATGCCCTGAACAAGAATCCGTTGAATATATTTGCATATCTCTTGAAGAATATTTTTAATGAATTTTTGAAAATCCGAAAAGCGATCCATGCACTTGGACATTCCAAGTATGTTGGAATGTCTTGAAATTGTACTCAGTCATAGTCAACGACGCCCTGAACAAGAATCAATTGAAAATATTTGCATATCTCTTAAGGAATATTTTTAATGAATTTTTGAAAATTAGGAAAGCGATCCATGCACTTAGGCAGTGACTTAACTTTTGATGTTTTTGGTTTGTTTTTAAAGCATTAAAGCTGCAGGAGTTCATCCATGTCGCCCAGTCGCTGGAAACAAACGTTTGGACACCGTGGATCACACAGCAGGATATCAGGTGAGACGAAGGAAACGATCCATTTGCCCTGATGCACTTAGTGACTTGACTTTTTTTTCAAAAAAAACCCCAAAAGTAAATTGGAATGTCTTGAAATTGTACACAGTCATAGTCAAGCATGCCCTGAATAAGAATCCGTTGAATATATTTGCATATCTCTTGAAGAATATTTTTAATGAATTTTTGAAAATCCGGAAAGCGATCCATGCACTTGGACATTCCAAGTATGTTGGAATGTCTTGAAATTGTACTCAGTCATAGTCAACGACGCCCTGAACAAGAATCAATTGAAAATATTTGCATATCTCTTAAGGAATGTTTTTAATGAATTTTTGAAAATGAGGAAAGTCTGTGCACTTAGGCAGTGACTTAACTTTTCATTCAAAAAAGACCCCAAAAGTATCTTGGAATGTCTTGAAATTGTACACAGTCATAGTCAAGCATGCCCTGAACAAGAATCCGTTAAATATATTTGCATATCTCTTGAAGAATATTTTTAATGAACTTTTGAAAATCAGGAAAGCGATCCATGCACTTGGACATTCCAAGTATGTTGGAATGTCTTGAAATTGTACTCAGTCATAGTCAACGACGCCCTGAACAAGAATCCGTTGAAAATATTTGCATATCGTTTAAGGAATATTTTTAAAGAATTTCTGAAAATCAGGAAAGCGATCCATGCACTTAGGCAGTGACTTAACTTTTTCGTCAAAAAAGACCCCAAAAGTATCTTGGAATGTCTTGAAATTGTACACAGTCATAGTCAAGCATGCCCTGAACAAGAATCCGTTGAATATATTTGCATATCTCTTGAAGAATATTTTTAATGAATTTTTGAAAATCCGGAAAGCGATCCATGCACTTGGACATTCCAAGTATGTTGGAATGTCTTGAAATTGTACTCAGTCATAGTCAACAACGCCCTGAACAAGAATCCATTGAAAATATTTGCATATCTCTTAAGGAATATTTTTAATGAATTTTTGAAAATGAGGAAAGTCTGTGCACTTAGGCAGTGACTTAACTTTTTATTCAAAAAAGACCCCAAAAGTATCTTGGAATGTCTTGAAATTGTACACAGTCATAGTCAAGCATGCCCTGAACAAGAATCCGTTGAATATATTTGCATATCTCTTGAAGAATATTTTTAATGAACTTTTGAAAATCAGGAAAGCGATCCATGCACTTGGACATTCCAAGTATGTTGGAATGTTTTGAAATTGTACTCAGTCATAGTCAACGACGCCCTGAACAAGAATCCGTTGAAAATATTTGCATATCGCTTAAGGAATATTTTTAATGAATTTTTGAAAATCAGAAAAGCGATCCATGCACTTAGGCAGTGACTTAACTTTTTTGTCAAAAAAGACCCCAAAAGTATCTTGGAATGTCTTGAAATTGTACACAGTCATAGTCAAGCATGCCCTGAACAAGAATCCGTTGAATATATTTGCATATCTCTTGAAGAATATTTTCAATGAATTTTTGAAAATCCGAAAAGCGATCCATGCACTTGGACATTCCAAGTATGTTGGAATGTCTTGAAATTGTACTCAGTCATAGTCAACGACGCCCTGAACAAGAATCAATTGAAAATATTTGCATATCTCTTAAGGAATATTTTTAATGAATTTTTGAAAATGAGGAAAGTCTGTGCACTTAGGCAGTGACTTAACTTTTTATTCAAAAAAGACCCCAAAAGTATCCTGGAATGTCTTGAAATTGTACACAGTCATAGTCAAGCATGCCCTGAACAAGAATCCGTTGAATATATTTGCATATCTCTTGAAGAATATTTTTAATGAACTTTTGAAAATCAGGAAAGCGATCCATGCACTTGGACATTCCAAGTATGTTGGAATGTCTTGAAATTGTACTCAGTCATAGTCAACGACGCCCTGAACAAGAATCCGTTGAAAATATTTGCATATCGTTTAAGGAATATTTTTAAAGAATTTCTGAAAATCAGGAAAGCGATCCATGCACTTAGGCAGTGACTTAACTTTTTCGTCAAAAAAGACCCCAAAAGTATCTTGGAATGTCTTGAAATTGTACACAGTCATAGTCAAGCATGCCCTGAACAAGAATCCGTTGAATATATTTGCATATCTCTTGAAGAATATTTTTAATGAATTTTTGAAAATCCGGAAAGCGATCCATGCACTTGGACATTCCAAGTATGTTGGAATGTCTTGAAATTGTACTCGGTCATAGTCAACGACGCCCTGAACAAGAATCCATTGAAAATATTTGCATATCTCTTAAGGAATATTTTTAATGAATTTTTGAAAATTAGGAAAGCGATCCATGCACTTAGGCAGTGACTTAACTTTTGATGTTTTTGGTTTGTTTTTAAAGCATTAAAGCTGCAGGAGTTCATCCATGTCGCCCAGTCGCTGGAAACAAACGTTTGGACACCGTGGATCACACAGCAGGATATCAGGTGAGACGAAGGAAACGATCCATTTGCCCTGATGCACTTAGTGACTTGACTTTTTTTTCAAAAAAAACCCCAAAAGTAAATTGGAATGTCTTGAAATTGTACACAGTCATAGTCAAGCATGCCCTGAATAAGAATCCGTTGAATATATTTGCATATCTCTTGAAGAATATTTTTAATGAATTTTTGAAAATCCGGAAAGCGATCCATGCACTTGGACATTCCAAGTATGTTGGAATGTCTTGAAATTGTACTCAGTCATAGTCAACGACGCCCTGAACAAGAATCCGTTGAAAATATTTGCATATCGTTTAAGGAATATTTTTAATGAATTTCTGAAAATCAGGAAAGCGATCCATGCACTTAGGCAGTGACTTAACTTTTTCGTCAAAAAAGACCCCAAAAGTATCTTGGAATGTCTTGAAATTGTACACAGTCATAGTCAAGCATGCCCTGAACAAGAATCCGTTGAATATATTTGCATATCTCTTGAAGAATATTTTTAATGAATTTTTGAAAATCCGGAAAGCGATCCATGCACTTGGACATTTCAAGTATGTTGGAATGTCTTGAAATTGTACACAGTCATAGTCAAGCATGCCCTGAACAAGAATCCGTTGAATATATTTGCATATCTCTTGAAGAATATTTTTAATGAACTTTTGAAAATCCGGAAAGCGATCCATGCACTTGGACATTCCAAGTATGTTGGAATGTCTTGAAATTGTACTCGGTCATAGTCAACGACGCCCTGAACAAGAATCCATTGAAAATATTTGCATATCTCTTAAGGAATATTTTTAATGAATTTTTGAAAATGATGAAAGTCTGTGCACTTAGGCAGTGACTTAACTTTTTATCCAAAAAAGACCCCAAAGGTATCTTGGAATGTCTTGAAATTGTACACAGTCATAGTCAAGCATGCCCTGAACAAGAATCCGTTGAATATATTTGCATATCTCTTGAAGAATATTTTTAATGAACTTTTGAAAATCAGGAAAGCGATCCATGCACTTGGACATTCCAAGTATGTTGGAATGTCTTGAAATTGTACTCAGTCATAGTCAACGACGCCCTGAACAAGAATCCGTTGAAAATATTTGCATATCGCTTAAGGAATATTTTTAATGAATTTTTGAAAATCAGGAAAGCGATCCATGCACTTAGGCAGTGACTTAACTTTTTATTCAAAAAAGACCCCAAAAGTATCTTGGAATGTCTTGAAATTGTACACAGTCATAGTCAAGCATGCCCTGAACAAGAATCCGTTGAATATATTTGCATATCTCTTGAAGAATATTTTTAATGAATTTTTGAAAATCCGAAAAGCGATCCATGCACTTGGACATTCCAAGTATGTTGGAATGTCTTGAAATTGTACTCAGTCATAGTCAACGACGCCCTGAACAAGAATCAATTGAAAATATTTGCATATCTCTTAAGGAATATTTTTAATGAATTTTTGAAAATTAGGAAAGCGATCCATGCACTTAGGCAGTGACTTAACTTTTGATGTTTTTGGTTTGTTTTTAAAGCATTAAAGCTGCAGGAGTTCATCCATGTCGCCCAGTCGCTGGAAACAAACGTTTGGACACCGTGGATCACACAGCAGGATATCAGGTGAGACGAAGGAAACGATCCATTTGCCCTGATGCACTTAGTGACTTGACTTTTTTTTCAAAAAAAACCCCAAAAGTAAATTGGAATGTCTTGAAATTGTACACAGTCATAGTCAAGCATGCCCTGAATAAGAATCCGTTGAATATATTTGCATATCTCTTGAAGAATATTTTTAATGAATTTTTGAAAATCCGGAAAGCGATCCATGCACTTGGACATTCCAAGTATGTTGGAATGTCTTGAAATTGTACTCAGTCATAGTCAACGACGCCCTGAACAAGAATCAATTGAAAATATTTGCATATCTCTTAAGGAATATTTTTAATGAATTTTTGAAAATGAGGAAAGTCTGTGCACTTAGGCAGTGACTTAACTTTTCATTCAAAAAAGACCCCAAAAGTATCTTGGAATGTCTTGAAATTGTACACAGTCATAGTCAAGCATGCCCTGAACAAGAATCCGTTAAATATATTTGCATATCTCTTGAAGAATATTTTTAATGAACTTTTGAAAATCAGGAAAGCGATCCATGCACTTGGACATTCCAAGTATGTTGGAATGTCTTGAAATTGTACTCAGTCATAGTCAACGACGCCCTGAACAAGAATCCGTTGAAAATATTTGCATATCGTTTAAGGAATATTTTTAAAGAATTTCTGAAAATCAGGAAAGCGATCCATGCACTTAGGCAGTGACTTAACTTTTTCGTCAAAAAAGACCCCAAAAGTATCTTGGAATGTCTTGAAATTGTACACAGTCATAGTCAAGCATGCCCTGAACAAGAATCCGTTAAATATATTTGCATATCTCTTGAAGAATATTTTTAATGAACTTTTGAAAATCAGGAAAGCGATCCATGCACTTGGACATTCCAAGTATGTTGGAATGTCTTGAAATTGTACTCAGTCATAGTCAACGACGCCCTGAACAAGAATCCGTTGAAAATATTTGCATATCGTTTAAGGAATATTTTTAAAGAATTTCTGAAAATCAGGAAAGCGATCCATGCACTTAGGCAGTGACTTAACTTTTTCGTCAAAAAAGACCCCAAAAGTATCTTGGAATGTCTTGAAATTGTACACAGTCATAGTCAAGCATGCCCTGAACAAGAATCCGTTGAATATATTTGCATATCTCTTGAAGAATATTTTTAATGAATTTTTGAAAATCCGGAAAGCGATCCATGCACTTGGACATTCCAAGTATGTTGGAATGTCTTGAAATTGTACTCAGTCATAGTCAACAACGCCCTGAACAAGAATCCATTGAAAATATTTGCATATCTCTTAAGGAATATTTTTAATGAATTTTTGAAAATCCGGAAAGCGATCCATGCACTTTGACATTCCAAGTATGTTGGAATGTCTTGAAATTGTACTCAGTCATAGTCAACAACGCCCTGAACAAGAATCCATTGAAAATATTTGCATATCTCTTGAAGAATATTTTTAATGAACTTTTGAAAATCAGGAAAGCGATCCATGCACTTGGACATTCCAAGTATGTTGGAATGTCTTGAAATTGTACTCAGTCATAGTCAACGACGCCCTGAACAAGAATCCGTTGAAAATATTTGCATATCGTTTAAGGAATATTTTTAAAGAATTTCTGAAAATCAGGAAAGCGATCCATGCACTTAGGCAGTGACTTAACTTTTTCGTCAAAAAAGACCCCAAAAGTATCTTGGAATGTCTTGAAATTGTACACAGTCATAGTCAAGCATGCCCTGAACAAGAATCCGTTAAATATATTTGCATATCTCTTGAAGAATATTTTTAATGAACTTTTGAAAATCAGGAAAGCGATCCATGCACTTGGACATTCCAAGTATGTTGGAATGTCTTGAAATTGTACTCAGTCATAGTCAACGACGCCCTGAACAAGAATCCGTTGAAAATATTTGCATATCGTTTAAGGAATATTTTTAAAGAATTTCTGAAAATCAGGAAAGCGATCCATGCACTTAGGCAGTGACTTAACTTTTTCGTCAAAAAAGACCCCAAAAGTATCTTGGAATGTCTTGAAATTGTACACAGTCATAGTCAAGCATGCCCTGAACAAGAATCCGTTGAATATATTTGCATATCTCTTGAAGAATATTTTTAATGAATTTTTGAAAATCCGGAAAGCGATCCATGCACTTGGACATTCCAAGTATGTTGGAATGTCTTGAAATTGTACTCAGTCATAGTCAACAACGCCCTGAACAAGAATCCATTGAAAATATTTGCATATCTCTTAAGGAATATTTTTAATGAATTTTTGAAAATGAGGAAAGTCTGTGCACTTAGGCAGTGACTTAACTTTTTATTCAAAAAAGACCCCAAAAGTATCTTGGAATGTCTTGAAATTGTACACAGTCATAGTCAAGCATGCCCTGAACAAGAATCCGTTGAATATATTTGCATATCTCTTGAAGAATATTTTTAATGAACTTTTGAAAATCAGGAAAGCGATCCATGCACTTGGACATTCCAAGTATGTTGGAATGTTTTGAAATTGTACTCAGTCATAGTCAACGACGCCCTGAACAAGAATCCGTTGAAAATATTTGCATATCGCTTAAGGAATATTTTTAATGAATTTTTGAAAATCAGAAAAGCGATCCATGCACTTAGGCAGTGACTTAACTTTTTTGTCAAAAAAGACCCCAAAAGTATCTTGGAATGTCTTGAAATTGTACACAGTCATAGTCAAGCATGCCCTGAACAAGAATCCGTTGAATATATTTGCATATCTCTTGAAGAATATTTTCAATGAATTTTTGAAAATCCGAAAAGCGATCCATGCACTTGGACATTCCAAGTATGTTGGAATGTCTTGAAATTGTACTCAGTCATAGTCAACGACGCCCTGAACAAGAATCAATTGAAAATATTTGCATATCTCTTAAGGAATATTTTTAATGAATTTTTGAAAATGAGGAAAGTCTGTGCACTTAGGCAGTGACTTAACTTTTTATTCAAAAAAGACCCCAAAAGTATCCTGGAATGTCTTGAAATTGTACACAGTCATAGTCAAGCATGCCCTGAACAAGAATCCGTTGAATATATTTGCATATCTCTTGAAGAATATTTTTAATGAACTTTTGAAAATCAGGAAAGCGATCCATGCACTTGGACATTCCAAGTATGTTGGAATGTCTTGAAATTGTACTCAGTCATAGTCAACGACGCCCTGAACAAGAATCCGTTGAAAATATTTGCATATCGTTTAAGGAATATTTTTAAAGAATTTCTGAAAATCAGGAAAGCGATCCATGCACTTAGGCAGTGACTTAACTTTTTCGTCAAAAAAGACCCCAAAAGTATCTTGGAATGTCTTGAAATTGTACACAGTCATAGTCAAGCATGCCCTGAACAAGAATCCGTTGAATATATTTGCATATCTCTTGAAGAATATTTTTAATGAATTTTTGAAAATCCGGAAAGCGATCCATGCACTTGGACATTCCAAGTATGTTGGAATGTCTTGAAATTGTACTCGGTCATAGTCAACGACGCCCTGAACAAGAATCCATTGAAAATATTTGCATATCTCTTAAGGAATATTTTTAATGAATTTTTGAAAATTAGGAAAGCGATCCATGCACTTAGGCAGTGACTTAACTTTTGATGTTTTTGGTTTGTTTTTAAAGCATTAAAGCTGCAGGAGTTCATCCATGTCGCCCAGTCGCTGGAAACAAACGTTTGGACACCGTGGATCACACAGCAGGATATCAGGTGAGACGAAGGAAACGATCCATTTGCCCTGATGCACTTAGTGACTTGACTTTTTTTTTAAAAAAAACCCCAAAAGTAAATTAGAATGTCTTGAAATTGTACACAGTCATAGTCAAGCATGCCCTGAATAAGAATCCGTTGAATATATTTGCATATCTCTTGAAGAATATTTTTAATGAATTTTTGAAAATCCGGAAAGCGATCCATGCACTTGGACATTCCAAGTATGTTGGAATGTCTTGAAATTGTACTCAGTCATAGTCAACGACGCCCTGAACAAGAATCAATTGAAAATATTTGCATATCTCTTAAGGAATATTTTTAATGAATTTTTGAAAATGAGGAAAGTCTGTGCACTTAGGCAGTGACTTAACTTTTCATTCAAAAAAGACCCCAAAAGTATCTTGGAATGTCTTGAAATTGTACACAGTCATAGTCAAGCATGCCCTGAACAAGAATCCGTTAAATATATTTGCATATCTCTTGAAGAATATTTTTAATGAACTTTTGAAAATCAGGAAAGCGATCCATGCACTTGGACATTCCAAGTATGTTGGAATGTCTTGAAATTGTACTCAGTCATAGTCAACGACGCCCTGAACAAGAATCCGTTGAAAATATTTGCATATCGCTTAAGGAATATTTTTAATGAATTTTTGAAAATCAGGAAAGCGATCCATGCACTTAGGCAGTGACTTAACTTTTTATTCAAAAAAGACCCCAAAAGTATCTTGGAATGTCTTGAAATTGTACACAGTCATAGTCAAGCATGCCCTGAACAAGAATCCGTTGAATATATTTGCATATCTCTTGAAGAATATTTTTAATGAATTTTTGAAAATCCGAAAAGCGATCCATGCACTTGGACATTCCAAGTATGTTGGAATGTCTTGAAATTGTACTCAGTCATAGTCAACGACGCCCTGAACAAGAATCAATTGAAAATATTTGCATATCTCTAAAGGAATATTTTTAATGAATTTTTGAAAATTAGGAAAGCGATCCATGCACTTAGGCAGTGACTTAACTTTTGATGTTTTTGGTTTGTTTTTAAAGCATTAAAGCTGCAGGAGTTCATCCATGTCGCCCAGTCGCTGGAAACAAACGTTTGGACACCGTGGATCACACAGCAGGATATCAGGTGAGACGAAGGAAACGATCCATTTGCCCTGATGCACTTAGTGACTTGACTTTTTTTTCAAAAAAAACCCCAAAAGTAAATTGGAATGTCTTGAAATTGTACACAGTCATAGTCAAGCATGCCCTGAATAAGAATCCGTTGAATATATTTGCATATCTCTTGAAGAATATTTTTAATGAATTTTTGAAAATCCGGAAAGCGATCCATGCACTTGGACATTCCAAGTATGTTGGAATGTCTTGAAATTGTACTCAGTCATAGTCAACGACGCCCTGAACAAGAATCAATTGAAAATATTTGCATATCTCTTAAGGAATATTTTTAATGAATTTTTGAAAATGAGGAAAGTCTGTGCACTTAGGCAGTGACTTAACTTTTTATTCAAAAAAGACCCCAAAAGTATCCTGGAATGTCTTGAAATTGTACACAGTCATAGTCAAGCATGCCCTGAACAAGAATCCGTTGAATATATTTGCATATCTCTTGAAGAATATTTTTAATGAACTTTTGAAAATCAGGAAAGCGATCCATGCACTTGGACATTCCAAGTATGTTGGAATGTCTTGAAATTGTACTCAGTCATAGTCAACGACGCCCTGAACAAGAATCCGTTGAAAATATTTGCATATCGTTTAAGGAATATTTTTAAAGAATTTCTGAAAATCAGGAAAGCGATCCATGCACTTAGGCAGTGACTTAACTTTTTCGTCAAAAAAGACCCCAAAAGTATCTTGGAATGTCTTGAAATTGTACACAGTCATAGTCAAGCATGCCCTGAACAAGAATCCGTTGAATATATTTGCATATCTCTTGAAGAATATTTTTAATGAATTTTTGAAAATCCGGAAAGCGATCCATGCACTTGGACATTCCAAGTATGTTGGAATGTCTTGAAATTGTACTCGGTCATAGTCAACGACGCCCTGAACAAGAATCCATTGAAAATATTTGCATATCTCTTAAGGAATATTTTTAATGAATTTTTGAAAATTAGGAAAGCGATCCATGCACTTAGGCAGTGACTTAACTTTTGATGTTTTTGGTTTGTTTTTAAAGCATTAAAGCTGCAGGAGTTCATCCATGTCGCCCAGTCGCTGGAAACAAACGTTTGGACACCGTGGATCACACAGCAGGATATCAGGTGAGACGAAGGAAACGATCCATTTGCCCTGATGCACTTAGTGACTTGACTTTTTTTTCAAAAAAAACCCCAAAAGTAAATTGGAATGTCTTGAAATTGTACACAGTCATAGTCAAGCATGCCCTGAATAAGAATCCGTTGAATATATTTGCATATCTCTTGAAGAATATTTTTAATGAATTTTTGAAAATCTGGAAAGCGATCCATGCACTTGGACATTCCAAGTATGTTGGAATGTCTTGAAATTGTACTCAGTCATAGTCAACGACGCCCTGAACAAGAATCAATTGAAAATATTTGCATATCTCTTAAGGAATATTTTTAATGAATTTTTGAAAATGAGGAAAGTCTGTGCACTTAGGCAGTGACTTAACTTTTCATTCAAAAAAGACCCCAAAAGTATCTTGGAATGTCTTGAAATTGTACACAGTCATAGTCAAGCATGCCCTGAACAAGAATCCGTTAAATATATTTGCATATCTCTTGAAGAATATTTTTAATGAACTTTTGAAAATCAGGAAAGCGATCCATGCACTTGGACATTCCAAGTATGTTGGAATGTCTTGAAATTGTACTCAGTCATAGTCAACGACGCCCTGAACAAGAATCCGTTGAAAATATTTGCATATCGCTTAAGGAATATTTTTAATGAATTTTTGAAAATCAGGAAAGCGATCCATGCACTTAGGCAGTGACTTAACTTTTTTGTCAAAAAAGACCCCAAAAGTATCTTGGAATGTCTTGAAATTGTACACAGTCATAGTCAAGCATGCCCTGAACAAGAATCCGTTGAATATATTTGCATATCTCTTGAAGAATATTTTTAATGAACTTTTGAAAATCAGGAAAGCGATCCATGCACTTGGACATTCCAAGTATGTTGGAATGTTTTGAAATTGTACTCAGTCATAGTCAACGACGCCCTGAACAAGAATCCGTTGAAAATATTTGCATATCGCTTAAGGAATATTTTTAATGAATTTTTGAAAATCAGAAAAGCGATCCATGCACTTAGGCAGTGACTTAACTTTTTTGTCAAAAAAGACCCCAAAAGTATCTTGGAATGTCTTGAAATTGTACACAGTCATAGTCAAGCATGCCCTGAACAAGAATCCGTTGAATATATTTGCATATCTCTTGAAGAATATTTTTAATGAATTTTTGAAAATCCGAAAAGCGATCCATGCACTTGGACATTCCAAGTATGTTGGAATGTCTTGAAATTGTACTCAGTCATAGTCAAGCATGCCCTGAACAAGAATCCGTTGAATATATTTGCATATCTCTTGAAGAATATTTTTAATGAATTTTTGAAAATGAGGAAAGTCTGTGCACTTAGGCAGTGACTTAACTTTTTATTCAAAAAAGACCCCAAAAGTATCTTGGAATGTCTTGAAATTGTACACAGTCATAGTCAAGCATGCCCTGAACAAGAATCCGTTGAATATATTTGCATATCTCTTGAAGAATATTTTTAATGAACTTTTGAAAATCAGGAAAGCGATCCATGCACTTGGACATTCCAAGTATGTTGGAATGTCTTGAAATTGTACTCAGTCATAGTCAACGACGCCCTGAACAAGAATCCGTTGAAAATATTTGCATATCATTTAAGGAATATTTTTAAAGAATTTCTGAAAATCAGGAAAGCGATCCATGCACTTAGGCAGTGACTTAACTTTTTCGTCAAAAAAGACCCCAAAGTATCTTGGAATGTCTTGAAATTGTACACAGTCATAGTCAAGCATGCCCTGAACAAGAATCCGTTGAATATATTTGCATATCTCTTGAAGAATATTTTTAATGAATTTTTGAAAATCCGGAAAGCGATCCATGCACTTGGACATTCCAAGTATGTTGGAATGTCTTGAAATTGTACTCGGTCATAGTCAACGACGCCCTGAACAAGAATCCGTTGAATATATTTGCATATCTCTTGAAGAATATTTTTAATGAATTTTTGAAAATGAGGAAAGTCTGTGCACTTAGGCAGTGACTTAACTTTTTATTCAAAAAAGACCCCAAAAGTATCTTGGAATGTCTTGAAATTGTACACAGTCATAGTCAAGCATGCCCTGAACAAGAATCCGTTGAATATATTTGCATATCTCTTGAAGAATATTTTTAATGAACTTTTGAAAATCAGGAAAGCGATCCATGCACTTGGACATTCCAAGTATGTTGGAATGTCTTGAAATTGTACTCAGTCATAGTCAACGACGCCCTGAACAAGAATCCGTTGAAAATATTTGCATATCATTTAAGGAATATTTTTAAAGAATTTCTGAAAATCAGGAAAGCGATCCATGCACTTAGGCAGTGACTTAACTTTTTCGTCAAAAAAGACCCCAAAAGTATCTTGGAATGTCTTGAAATTGTACACAGTCATAGTCAAGCATGCCCTGAACAAGAATCCGTTGAATATATTTGCATATCTCTTGAAGAATATTTTTAATGAATTTTTGAAAATCCGGAAAGCGATCCATGCACTTGGACATTCCAAGTATGTTGGAATGTCTTGAAATTGTACTCGGTCATAGTCAACGACGCCCTGAACAAGAATCCATTGAAAATATTTGCATATCTCTTAAGGAATATTTTTAATGAATTTTTGAAAATGATGAAAGTCTGTGCACTTAGGCAGTGACTTAACTTTTTATTCAAAAAAGACCCCAAAGGTATCTTGGAATGTCTTGAAATTGTACACAGTCATAGTCAAGCATGCCCTGAACAAGAATCCGTTGAATATATTTGCATATCTCTTGAAGAATATTTTTAATGAATTTTTGAAAATCCGAAAAGCGATCCATGCACTTGGACATTCCAAGTATGTTGGAATGTCTTGAAATTGTACTCAGTCATAGTCAACGACGCCCTGAACAAGAATCAATTGAAAATATTTGCATATCTCTTAAGGAATATTTTTAATGAATTTTTGAAAATGATGAAAGTCTGTGCACTTAGGCAGTGACTTAACTTTTTATTCAAAAAAGACCCCAAAAGTATCTTGGAATGTCTTGAAATTGTACACAGTCATAGTCAAGCATGCCCTGAACAAGAATCCGTTGAATATATTTGCATATCTCTTGAAGAATATTTTTAATGAACTTTTGAAAATCAGGAAAGCGATCCATGCACTTGGACATTCCAAGTATGTTGGAATGTCTTGAAATTGTACTCAGTCATAGTCAACGACGCCCTGAACAAGAATCCGTTGAAAATATTTGCATATCGCTTAAGGAATATTTTTAATGAATTTTTGAAAATCAGGAAAGCGATCCATGCACTTAGGCAGTGACTTAACTTATTCGTCAAAAAAGACCCCAAAAGTATCTTGGAATGTCTTGAAATTGTACACAGTCATAGTCAAGCATGCCCTGAACAAGAATCCGTTGAATATATTTGCATATCTCTTGAAGAATATTTTTAATGAATTTTTGAAAATCCGAAAAGCGATCCATGCACTTGGACATTCCAAGTATGTTGGAATGTCTTGAAATTGTACTCAGTCATAGTCAACGACGCCCTGAACAAGAATCCGTTGAAAATATTTGCATATCGCTTAAGGAATATTTTTAATGAATTTTTGAAAATCAGGAAAGCGATCCATGCACTTAGGCAGTGACTTAACTTTTTTGTCAAAAAAGACCCCAAAAGTATCTTGGAATGTCTTGAAATTGTACACAGTCATAGTCAAGCATGCCCTGAACAAGAATCCGTTGAATATATTTGCATATCTCTTGAAGAATATTTTTAATGAATTTTTGAAAATCCGAAAAGCGATCCATGCACTTGGACATTCCAAGTATGTTGGAATGTCTTGAAATTGTACTCAGTCATAGTCAACGACGCCCTGAACAAGAATCAATTGAAAATATTTGCATATCTCTTAAGGAATATTTTTAATGAATTTTTGAAAATGAGGAAAGTCTGTGCACTAAGGCAGTGACTTAACTTTTTATTCAAAAAAGACCCCAAAAGTATCTTGGAATGTCTTGAAATTGTACACAGTCATAGTCAAGCATGCCCTGAACAAGAATCCGTTGAATATATTTGCATATCTCTTGAAGAATATTTTTAATGAACTTTTGAAAATCAGGAAAGCGATCCATGCACTTGGACATTCCAAGTATGTTGGAATGTCTTGAAATTGTACTCAGTCATAGTCAACGACGCCCTGAACAAGAATCCGTTGAAAATATTTGCATATCATTTAAGGAATATTTTTAAAGAATTTCTGAAAATCAGGAAAGCGATCCATGCACTTAGGCAGTGACTTAACTTTTTATTCAAAAAAGACCCCAAAAGTATCTTGGAATGTCTTGAAATTGTACACAGTCATAGTCAAGCATGCCCTGAACAAGAATCCGTTGAATATATTTGCATATCTCTTGAAGAATATTTTTAATGAATTTTTGAAAATCCGAAAAGCGATCCATGCACTTGGACATTCCAAGTATGTTGGAATGTCTTGAAATTGTACTCAGTCATAGTCAACGACGCCCTGAACAAGAATCAATTGAAAATATTTGCATATCTCTTAAGGAATATTTTTAATGAATTTTTGAAAATGAGGAAAGTCTGTGCACTTAGGCAGTGACTTAACTTTTTATTCAAAAAAGACCCCAAAAGTATCTTGGAATGTCTTGAAATTGTACACAGTCATAGTCAAGCATGCCCTGAACAAGAATCCGTTGAATATATTTGCATATCTCTTGAAGAATATTTTTAATGAACTTTTGAAAATCAGGAAAGCGATCCATGCACTTGGACATTCCAAGTATGTTGGAATGTCTTGAAATTGTACTCAGTCATAATCAACGACGCCCTGAACAAGAATCCGTTGAAAATATTTGCATATCGTTTAAGGAATATTTTTAAAGAATTTCTGAAAATCAGGAAAGCGATCCATGCACTTAGGCAGTGACTTAACTTTTTCGTCAAAAAAGACCCCAAAAGTATCTTGGAATGTCTTGAAATTGTACACAGTCATAGTCAAGCATGCCCTGAACAAGAATCCGTTGAATATATTTGCATATCTCTTGAAGAATATTTTTAATGAATTTTTGAAAATCCGGAAAGCGATCCATGCACTTGGACATTCCAAGTATGTTGGAATGTCTTGAAATTGTACTCAGTCATAGTCAACAACGCCCTGAACAAGAATCCATTGAAAATATTTGCATATCTCTTAAGGAATATTTTTAATGAATTTTTGAAAATGAGGAAAGTCTGTGCACTTAGGCAGTGACTTAACTTTTTATTCAAAAAAGACCCCAAAAGTATCTTGGAATGTCTTGAAATTGTACACAGTCATAGTCAAGCATGCCCTGAACAAGAATCCGTTGAATATATTTGCATATCTCTTGAAGAATATTTTTAATGAACTTTTGAAAATCAGGAAAGCGATCCATGCACTTGGACATTCCAAGTATGTTGGAATGTTTTGAAATTGTACTCAGTCATAGTCAACGACGCTCTGAACAAGAATCCGTTGAAAATATTTGCATATCGCTTAAGGAATATTTTTAATGAATTTTTGAAAATCAGGAAAGCGATCCATGCACTTAGGCAGTGACTTAACTTTTTTGTCAAAAAAGACCCCAAAAGTATCTTGGAATGTCTTGAAATTGTACACAGTCATAGTCAAGCATGCCCTGAACAAGAATCCGTTGAATATATTTGCATATCTCTTGAAGAATATTTTTAATGAACTTTTGAAAATCAGGAAAGCGATCCATGCACTTGGACATTCCAAGTATGTTGGAATGTCTTGAAATTGTACTCAGTCATAGTCAACGACGCCCTGAACAAGAATCCGTTGAAAATATTTGCATATCGCTTAAGGAATATTTTTAATGAATTTTTGAAAATCAGGAAAGCGATCCATGCACTTAGGCAGTGACTTAACTTTTGATGTTTTTGGTTTGTTTTTAAAGCATTAAAGCTGCAGGAGTTCATCCATGTCGCCCAGTCGCTGGAAACAAACGTTTGGACACCGTGGATCACACAGCAGGATATCAGGTGAGACGAAGGAAACGATCCATTTGCCCTGATGCACTTAGTGACTTGACTTTTTTTTCAAAAAAAACCCCAAAAGTAAATTGGAATGTCTTGAAATTGTACACAGTCATAGTCAAGCATGCCCTGAATAAGAATCCGTTGAATATATTTGCATATCTCTTGAAGAATATTTTTAATGATTTTTGAAAATCCGGAAAGCGATCCATGCACTTGGACATTCCAAGTATGTTGGAATGTCTTGAAATTGTACTCAGTCATAGTCAACGACGCCCTGAACAAGAATCCGTTGAAAATATTTGCATATCGCTTAAGGAATATTTTTAATGAATTTTTGAAAATCAGGAAAGCGATCCATGCACTTGGACATTCCAAGTATGTTGGAATGTCTTGAAATTGTACTCAGTCATAGTCAACGACGCCCTGAACAAGAATCCGTTGAAAATATTTGCATATCGCTTAAGGAATATTTTTAATGAATTTTTGAAAATCAGGAAAGCGATCCATGCACTTAGGCAGTGGCTTAACTTTTGATGTTTTTGGTTTGTTTTTAAAGCATTAAAGCTGCAGGAGTTCATCCATGTCGCCCAGTCGCTGGAAACAAACGTTTGGACACCGTGGATCACACAGCAGGATATCAGGTGAGACGAAGGAAACGATCCATTTGCCCTGATGCACTTAGTGACTTGACTTTTTTTTCAAAAAAAACCCCAGAAGTAAATTGGAATGTCTTGAAATTGTACACAGTCATAGTCAAGCATGCCCTGAATAAGAATCCGTTGAATATATTTGCATATCTCTTGAAGAATATTTTTAATGAATTTTTGAAAATCCGGAAAGCGATCCATGCACTTGGACATTCCAAGTATGTTGGAATGTCTTGAAATTGTACTCAGTCATAGTCAACGACGCCCTGAACAAGAATCCGTTGAAAATATTTGCATATCGCTTAAGGAATATTTTTAATGAATTTTTGAAAATCAGGAAAGCGATCCATGCACTTAGGCAGTGACTTAACTTTTTCGTCAAAAAAGACCCCAAAAGTATCTTGGAATGTCTTGAAATTGTACACAGTCATAGTCAAGCATGCCCTGAACAAGAATCCGTTGAATATATTTGCATATCTCTTGAGGAATATTTTTAATGAATTTTTGAAAATCAGGAAAGCGATCCATGCACTTAGGCAGTGACTTAACTTTTGATGTTTTTGGGTTGTTTTTAAAGAATTAAAGCTGCAGGAGTTCATCCATGTCGTCCAGTCGCTGGAAACAAACGTTTGGACACCGTGGATCACACAGCAGGATATCAGGTGAGACGAAGGAAACGATCCATTTGCCCTGATGCACTTAGTGACTTGACTTTTTTTTCAAAAAAAACCCCAAAAGTAAATTGGAATGTCTTGAAATTGTACACAGTCATAGTCAAGCATGCCCTGAATAAGAATCCGTTGAATATATTTGCATATCTCTTGAAGAATATTTTTAATGAATTTTTGAAAATCCGGAAAGCGATCCATGCACTTAGGCAGTGACTTAACTTTTTCGTCAAAAAAGACCCCAAAAGTATCTTGGAATGTCTTGAAATTGTACACAGTCATAGTCAAGCATGCCCTGAACAAGAATCCGTTGAATATATTTGCATATCTCTTGAAGAATATTTTTAATGAATTTTTGAAAATCCGGAAAGCGATCCATGCACTTGGACATTCCAAGTATGTTGGAATGTCTTGAAATTGTACTCGGTCATAGTCAACGACGCCCTGAACAAGAATCCATTGAAAATATTTGCATATCTCTTAAGGAATATTTTTAATGAATTTTTGGAAATGAGGAAAGTCTGTGCACTTAGGCAGTGACTTAACTTTTTATTCAAAAAAGACCCCAAAAGTATCTTGGAATGTCTTGAAATTGTACTCAGTCATAGCCAACGACGCCCTGAACAAGAATACGTTGAAAATATTTGCATATCGCTTAAGGAATATTTTTAATGAATTTTTGAAAATCAGGAAAGCAATCCATGCACTTAGGCAGTGACTTAACTTTTTTGTCAAAAAAGACCCCAAAAGTATCTTGGAATGTCTTGAAATTGTACACAGTCATAGTCAAGCATGCCCTGAACAAGAAACCGTTGAATATATTTGCATATCTCTTGAAGAATATTTTTAATGAATTTTTGAAAATCCGAAAAGCGATCCATGCACTTGGACATTCCAAGTATGTTGGAATGTCTTGAAATTGTACTCAGTCATAGTCAACGACGCCCTGAACAAGAATCAATTGAAAATATTTGCATATCTCTTAAGGAATATTTTTAATGAATTTTTGAAAATGAGGAAAGTCTGTGCACTTAGGCAGTGACTTAACTTTTTATTCAAAAAAGACCCCAAAAGTATCTTGATATGTCTTGAAATTGTACACAGTCATAGTCAAGCATGCCCTGAACAAGAATCCGTTGAATATATTTGCATATCTCTTGAAGAATATTTTTAATGAACTTTTGAAAATCAGGAAAGCGATCCATGCACTTGGACATTCCAAGTATGTTGGAATGTCTTGAAATTGTACTCAGTCATAGTCAACGACGCCCTGAACAAGAATCCGTTGAAAATATTTGCATATCTCTTAAGGAATATTTTTAATGAATTTTTGAAAATGAGGAAAGTCTGTGCACTTAGGCAGTGACTTAACTTTTTATTCAAAAAAGACCCCAAAAGTATCTTGATATGTCTTGAAATTGTACACAGTCATAGTCAAGCATGCCCTGAACAAGAATCCGTTGAATATATTTGCATATCTCTTGAAGAATATTTTTAATGAACTTTTGAAAATCAGGAAAGCGATCCATGCACTTGGACATTCCAAGTATGTTGGAATGTCTTGAAATTGTACTCAGTCATAGTCAACGACGCCCTGAACAAGAATCCGTTGAAAATATTTGCATATCGTTTAAGGAATATTTTTAAAGAATTTCTGAAAATCAGGAAAGCGATCCATGCACTTAGGCAGTGACTTAACTTTTTCGTCAAAAAAGACCCCAAAAGTATCTTGGAATGTCTTGAAATTGTAAACAGTCATAGTCAAGCATGCCCTGAACAAGAATCCGTTGAATATATTTGCATATCTCTTGAAGAATATTTTTAATGAACTTTTGAAAATCAGGAAAGCGATCCATGCACTTGGACATTCCAAGTATGTTGGAATGTCTTGAAATTGTACTCAGTCATAGTCAACGACGCCCTGAACAAGAATCCGTTGAAAATATTTGCATATCGCTTAAGGAATATTTTTAATGAATTTTTGAAAATCAGGAAAGCGATCCATGCACTTAGGCAGTGACTTAACTTTTTCGTCAAAAAAGACCCCAAAAGTATCTTGGAATGTCTTGAAATTGTACACAGTCATAGTCAAGCATGCCCTGAACAAGAATCCGTTGAATATATTTGCATATCTCTTGAAGAATATTTTTAATGAATTTTTGAAAATCCGAAAAGCGATCCATGCACTTGGACATTCCAAGTATGTTGGAATGTCTTGAAATTGTACTCAGTCATAGTCAACGACGCTCTGAACAAGAATCAATTGAAAATATTTGCATATCTCTTAAGGAATATTTTTAATGAATTTTTGAAAATGAGGAAAGTCTGTGCACTAAGCCAGTGACTTAACTTTTCATTCAAAAAAGACCCCAAAAGTATCTTGGAATGTCTTGAAATTGTACACAGTCATAGTCAAGCATGCCCTGAACAAGAATCCGTTGAATATATTTGCATATCTCTTGAAGAATATTTTTAATGAACTTTTGAAAATCAGGAAAGCGATCCATGTACTTGGACATTCAAAGTATGTTGGAATGTCTTGAAATTGTACTCGGTCATAGTCAACGACGCCCTGAACAAGAATCCGTTGAAAATATTTGCATATCGCTTAAGGAATATTTTTAATGAATTTTTGAAAATCAGGAAAGCGATCCATGCACTTAGGCAGTGACTTAACTTTTTTGTCAAAAAAGACCCCAAAAGTATCTTGGAATGTCTTGAAATTGTACACAGTCATAGTCAAGCATGCCCTGAACAAGAATCCGTTGAATATATTTGCATATCTCTTGAAGAATATTTTTAATGAATTTTTGAAAATCCGAAAAGCGATCCATGCACTTGGACATTCCAAGTATGTTGGAATGTCTTGAAATTGTACTCGGTCATAGTCAACGACGCCCTGAACAAGAATCCATTGAAAATATTTGCATATCTCTTAAGGAATATTTTTAATGAATTTTTGAAAATGATGAAAGTCTGTGCACTTAGGCAGTGACTTAACTTTTTATCCAAAAAAGACCCCAAAGGTATCTTGGAATGTCTTGAAATTGTACACAGTCATAGTCAATCATGCCCTGAACAAGAATCCGTTGAATATATTTGCATATCTCTTGAAGAATATTTTTAATGAACTTTTGAAAATCAGGAAAGCGATCCATGCACTTGGACATTCCAAGTATGTTGGAATGTCTTGAAATTGTACTCAGTCATAGTCAACGACGCCCTGAACAAGAATCCGTTGAAAATATTTGCATATCGCTTAAGGAATATTTTTAATGAATTTTTGAAAATCAGGAAAGCGATCCATGCACTTAGGCAGTGACTTAACTTTTTTGTCAAAAAAGACCCCAAAAGTATCTTGGAATGTCTTGAAATTGTACACAGTCATAGTCAAGCATGCCCTGAACAAGAATCCGTTGAATATATTTGCATATCTCTTGAAGAATATTTTTAATGAACTTTTGAAAATCAGGAAAGCGATCCATGCACTTGGACATTCCAAGTATGTTGGAATGTCTTGAAATTGTACTCAGTCATAGTCAACGACGCCCTGAACAAGAATCCGTTGAAAATATTTGCATATCGTTTAAGGAATATTTTTAAAGAATTTCTGAAAATCAGGAAAGCGATCCATGCACTTAGGCAGTGACTTAACTTTTTCGTCAAAAAAGACCCCAAAAGTATCTTGGAATGTCTTGAAATTGTACACAGTCATAGTCAAGCATGCCCTGAACAAGAATCCGTTGAATATATTTGCATATCTCTTGAAGAATATTTTTAATGAATTTTTGAAAATCCGGAAAGCGATCCATGCACTTGGACATTCCAAGTATGTTGGAATGTCTTGAAATTGTACTCGGTCATAATCAACGACGCCCTGAACAAGAATCCATTGAAAATATTTGCATATCTCTTAAGGAATATTTTTAATGAATTTTTGAAAATGATGAAAGTCTGTGCACTTAGGCAGTGACTTAACTTTTTATTCAAAAAAGACCCCAAAGGTATCTTGGAATGTCTTGAAATTGTACACAGTCATAGTCAAGCATGCCCTGAACAAGAATCCATTGAATATATTTGCATATCTCTTGAAGAATATTTTTAATGAACTTTTGAAAATCAGGAAAGCGATCAATGCACTTGGACATTCCAAGTATGTTGGAATGTCTTGAAATTGGACTCAGTCATAGTCAACGACGCCCTGAACAAGAATCCGTTGAAAATATTTGCATATAGCTTAAGGAATATTTTTAATGAATTTTTGAAAATCAGGAAAGCGATCCATGCACTTAGGCAGTGACTTAACTTTTTTGTCAAAAAAGACCCCAAAAGTATCTTGGAATGTCTTGAAATTGTACACAGTCATAGTCAAGCATGCCCTGAACAAGAATCCGTTGAATATATTTGCATATCTCTTGAAGAATATTTTTAATGAATTTTTGAAAATCCGAAAAGCGATCCATGCACTTGGACATTCCAAGTATGTTGGAATGTCTTGAAATTGTACTCAGTCATAGTCAACGACGCCCTGAACAAGAATCAATTGAAAATATTTGCATATCTCTTAAGGAATATTTTTAATGAATTTTTGAAAATGATGAAAGTCTGTGCACTTAGGCAGTGACTTAACTTTTTATTCAAAAAAGACCCCAAAAGTATCTTGGAATGTCTTGAAATTGTACACAGTCATAGTCAAGCATGCCCTGAACAAGAATCCGTTTAATATATTTGCATATCTCTTGAAGAATATTTTTAATGAACTTTTGAAAATCAGGAAAGCGATCCATGCACTTGGACATTCCAAGTATGTTGGAATGTCTTGAAATTGTACTCAGTCATAGTCAACGACGCCCTGAACAAGAATCCGTTGAAAATATTTGCATATCGCTTAAGGAATATTTTTAATGAATTTTTGAAAATCAGGAAAGCGATCCATGCACTTAGGCAGTGACTTAACTTTTTCGTCAAAAAAGACCCCAAAAGTATCTTGGAATGTCTTGAAATTGTACACAGTCATAGTCAAGCATGCCCTGAACAAGAATCCGTTGAATATATTTGCATATCTCTTGAAGAATATTTTTAATGAATTTTTGAAAATCCGAAAAGCGATCCATGCACTTGGACATTCCAAGTATGTTGGAATGTCTTGAAATTGTACTCAGTCATAGTCAACGACGCCCTGAACAAGAATCAATTGAAAATATTTGCATATCTCTTAAGGAATATTTTTAATGAATTTTTGAAAATGATGAAAGTCTGTGCACTTAGGCAGTGACTTAACTTTTTATTCAAAAAAGACCCCAAAAGTATCTTGGAATGTCTTGAAATTGTACACAGTCATAGTCAAGCATGCCCTGAACAAGAATCCGTTGAATATATTTGCATATCTCTTGAAGAATATTTTTAATGAACTTTTGAAAATCAGGAAAGCGATCCATGCACTTGGACATTCCAAGTATGTTGGAATGTCTTGAAATTGTACTCAGTCATAGTCAACGACGCCCTGAACAAGAATCCGTTGAAAATATTTGCATATCGCTTAAGGAATATTTTTAATGAATTTTTGAAAATCAGGAAAGCGATCCATGCACTTAGGCAGTGACTTAACTTTTTCGTCAAAAAAGACCCCAAAAGTATCTTGGAATGTCTTGAAATTGTACACAGTCATAGTCAAGCATGCCCTGAACAAGAATCCGTTGAATATATTTGCATATCTCTTGAAGAATATTTTTAATGAATTTTTGAAAATCCGAAAAGCGATCCATGCACTTGGACATTCCAAGTATGTTGGAATGTCTTGAAATTGTACTCAGTCATAGTCAACGACGCCCTGAACAAGAATCAATTGAAAATATTTGCATATCTCTTAAGGAATATTTTTAATGAATTTTTGAAAATGAGGAAAGTCTGTGCACTTAGGCAGTGACTTAACTTTTTATTCAAAAAAGACCCCAAAAGTATCTTGGAATGTCTTGAAATTGTACACAGTCATAGTCAAGCATAGCCCTGAACAAGAATCCGTTGAATATATTTGCATATCTCTTGAAGAATATTTTTAATGAACTTTTGAAAATCAGGAAAGCGATCCATGCACTTGGACATTCCAAGTATGTTGGAATGTCTTGAAATTGTACTCAGTCATAGTCAACGACGCCCTGAACAAGAATCCGTTGAAAATATTTGCATATCGTTTAAGGAATATTTTTAAAGAATTTCTGAAAATCAGGAAAGCGATCCATGCACTTAGGCAGTGACTTAACTTTTTCGTCAAAAAAGACCCCAAAAGTATCTTGGAATGTCTTGAAATTGTACACAGTCATAGTCAAGCATGCCCTGAACAAGAATCCGTTGAATATATTTGCATATCTCTTGAAGAATATTTTTAATGAATTTTTGAAAATCCGGAAAGCGATCCATGCACTTGGACATTCCAAGTATGTTGGAATGTCTTGAAATTGTACTCGGTCATAGTCAACGACGCCCTGAACAAGAATCCATTGAAAATATTTGCATATCTCTTAAGGAATATTTTTAATGAATTTTTGAAAATGATGAAAGTCTGTGCACTTAGGCAGTGACTTAACTTTTTATTCAAAAAAGACCCCAAAGGTATCTTGGAATGTCTTGAAATTGTACACAGTCATAGTCAAGCATGCCCTGAACAAGAATCCGTTGAATATATTTGCATATCTCTTGAAGAATATTTTTAATGAACTTTTGAAAATCAGGAAAGCGATCCATGCACTTGGACATTCCAAGTATGTTGGAATGTCTTGAAATTGTACTCAGTCATAGTCAACGACGCCCTGAACAAGAATCCGTTGAAAATATTTGCATATCGCTTAAGGAATATTTTTAATGAATTTTTGAAAATCAGGAAAGCGATCCATGCACTTAGGCAGTGACTTAACTTTTTTGTCAAAAAAGACCCCAAAAGTATCTTGGAATGTCTTGAAATTGTACACAGTCATAGTCAAGCATGCCCTGAACAAGAATCCGTTGAATATATTTGCATATCTCTTGAAGAATATTTTTAATGAACTTTTGAAAATCAGGAAAGCGATCCATGCACTTGGACATTCCAAGTATGTTGGAATGTCTTGAAATTGTACTCAGTCATAGTCAACGACGCCCTGAACAAGAATCCGTTGAATATATTTGCATATCTCTTGAAGAATATTTTTAATGAACTTTTGAAAATCAGGAAAGCGATCCATGCACTTGGACATTCCAAGTATGTTGGAATGTCTTGAAATTGTACTCAGTCATAGTCAACGACGCCCTGAACAAGAATCCGTTGAAAATATTTGCATATCGCTTAAGGAATATTTTTAATGAATTTTTGAAAATCAGGAAAGCGATCCATGCACTTAGGCAGTGACTTAACTTATTCGTCAAAAAAGACCCCAAAAGTATCTTGGAATGTCTTGAAATTGTACACAGTCATAGTCAAGCATGCCCTGAACAAGAATCCGTTGAATATATTTGCATATCTCTTGAAGAATATTTTTAATGAACTTTTGAAAATCAGGAAAGCGATCCATGCACTTGGACATTCCAAGTATGTTGGAATGTCTTGAAATTGTACTCAGTCATAGTCAACGACGCCCTGAACAAGAATCCGTTGAAAATATTTGCATATCGTTTAAGGAATATTTTTAAAGAATTTCTGAAAATCAGGAAAGCGATCCATGCACTTAGGCAGTGACTTAACTTTTTCGTCAAAAAAGACCCCAAAAGTATCTTGGAATGTCTTGAAATTGTACACAGTCATAGTCAAGCATGCCCTGAACAAGAATCCGTTGAATATATTTGCATATCTCTTGAAGAATATTTTTAATGAATTTTTGAAAATCCGGAAAGCGATCCATGCACTTGGACATTCCAAGTATGTTGGAATGTCTTGAAATTGTACTCGGTCATAGTCAACGACGCCCTGAACAAGAATCCATTGAAAATATTTGCATATCTCTTAAGGAATATTTTTAATGAATTTTTGAAAATGATGAAAGTCTGTGCACTTAGGCAGTGACTTAACTTTTTATTCAAAAAAGACCCCAAAGGTATCTTGGAATGTCTTGAAATTGTACACAGTCATAGTCAAGCATGCCCTGAACAAGAATCCGTTTAATATATTTGCATATCTCTTGAAGAATATTTTTAATGAACTTTTGAAAATCAGGAAAGCGATCCATGCACTTGGACATTCCAAGTATGTTGGAATGTCTTGAAATTGTACTCAGTCATAGTCAACGACGCCCTGAACAAGAATCCGTTGAAAATATTTGCATATCGTTTAAGGAATATTTTTAAAGAATTTCTGAAAATCAGGAAAGCGATCCATGCACTTAGGCAGTGACTTAACTTTTTCGTCAAAAAAGACCCCAAAAGTATCTTGGAATGTCTTGAAATTGTACACAGTCATAGTCAAGAATGCCCTGAACAAGAATCCGTTGAATATATTTGCATATCTCTTGAAGAATATTTTTAATGAATTTTTGAAAATCCGGAAAGCGATCCATGCACTTGGACATTCCAAGTATGTTGGAATGTCTTGAAATTGTACTCGGTCATAGTCAACGACGCCCTGAACAAGAATCCATTGAAAATATTTGCATATCTCTTAAGGAATATTTTTAATGAATTTTTGAAAATGATGAAAGTCTGTGCACTTAGGCAGTGACTTAACTTTTTATTCAAAAAAGACCCCAAAGGTATCTTGGAATGTCTTGAAATTGTACACAGTCATAGTCAAGCATGCCCTGAACAAGAATCCGTTGAATATATTTGCATATCTCTTGAAGAATATTTTTAATGAACTTTTGAAAATCAGGAAAGCGATCCATGCACTTGGACATTCCAAGTATGTTGGAATGTCTTGAAATTGTACTCAGTCATAGTCAACGACGCCCTGAACAAGAATCCGTTGAAAATATTTGCATATCGCTTAAGGAATATTTTTAATGAATTTCTGAAAATGAGGAAAGCGATCCATGCACTGAGGCAGTGACTTAACTTTTTTGTCAAAAAAGACCCCAAAAGTATCTTGGAATGTCTTGAAATTGTACACAGTCATAGTCAAGCATGCCCTGAACAAGAATCCGTTGAATATATTTGCATATCTCTTGAAGAATATTTTTAATGAATTTTTGAAAATCCGGAAAGCGATCCATGCACTTGGACATTCCAAGTATGTTGGAATGTCTTGAAATTGTACTCGGTCATAGTCAACGACGCCCTGAACAAGAATCCATTGAAAATATTTGCATATCTCTTAAGGAATATTTTTAATGAATTTTTGAAAATGATGAAAGTCTGTGCACTTAGGCAGTGACTTAACTTTTTATTCAAAAAAGACCCCAAAGGTATCTTGGAATGTCTTGAAATTGTACACAGTCATAGTCAAGCATGCCCTGAACAAGAATCCGTTGAATATATTTGCATATCTCTTGAAGAATATTTTTAATGAATTTTTGAAAATCAGGAAAGCGATCCATGCACTTGGACATTCCAAGTATGTTGGAATGTCTTGAAATTGTACTCAGTCATAGTCAACGACACCCTGAACAAGAATCCGTTGAAAATATTTGCATATCGCTTAAGGAATATTTTTAAAGAATTTCTGAAAATCAGGAAAGCGATCCATGCACTTAGGCAGTGACTTAACTTTTTATTCAAAAAAGACCCCAAAAGTATCTTGGAATGTCTTGAAATTGTACACAGTCATAGTCAAGCCTGCCCTGAACAAGAATCCGTTGAATATATTTGCATATCTCTTGAAGAATATTTTTAATGAATTTTTGAAAATCCGAAAGCGATCCATGCACTTGGACATTCCAAGTATGTTGGAATGTCTTGAAATTGTACTCAGTCATAGTCAACGACGCCCTGAACAAGAATCAATTGAAAATATTTGCATATCTCTTAAGGAATATTTTTAATGAATTTTTGAAAATGAGGAAAGTCTGTGCACTTAGGCAGTGACTTAACTTTTTATTCAAAAAAGACCCCAAAAGTATCTTGGAATGTCTTGAAATTGTACACAGTCATAGTCAAGCATGCCCTGAACAAGAATCCGTTGAATATATTTGCATATCTCTTGAAGAATATTTTTAATGAACTTTTGAAAATCAGGAAAGCGATCCATGCACTTGGACATTCCAAGTATGTTGGAATGTCTTGAAATTGTACTCAGTCATAGTCAACGACGCCCTGAACAAGAATCCGTTGAAAATATTTGCATATCGTTTAAGGAATATTTTTAAAGAATTTCTGAAAATCAGGAAAGCGATCCATGCACTTAGGCAGTGACTTAACTTTTTCGTCAAAAAAGACCCCAAAAGTATCTTGGAATGTCTTGAAATTGTACACAGTCATAGTCAAGCATGCCCTGAACAAGAATCCGTTGAATATATTTGCATATCTCTTGAAGAATATTTTTAATGAATTTTTGAAAATCCGAAAGCGATCCATGCACTTGGACATTCCAAGTATGTTGGAATGTCTTGAAATTGTACTCGGTCATAATCAACGACGCCCTGAACAAGAATCCATTGAAAATATTTGCATATCTCTTAAGGAATATTTTTAATGAATTTTTGAAAATGATGAAAGTCTTTGCACTTAGGCAGTGACTTAACTTTTTATTCAAAAAAGACCCCAAAGGTATCTTGGAATGTCTTGAAATTGTACACAGTCATAGTCAAGCATGCCCTGAACAAGAATCCATTGAATATATTTGCATATCTCTTGAAGAATATTTTTAATGAACTTTTGAAAATCAGGAAAGCGATCCATGCACTTGGACATTCCAAGTATGTTGGAATGTCTTGAAATTGTACTCAGTCATAGTCAACGACGCCCTGAACAAGAATCCGTTGAAAATATTTGCATATAGCTTAAGGAATATTTTTAATGAATTTTTGAAAATCAGGAAAGCGATCCATGCACTTAGGCAGTGACTTAACTTTTTTGTCAAAAAAGACCCCAAAAGTATCTTGGAATGTCTTGAAATTGTACACAGTCATAGTCAAGCATGCCCTGAACAAGAATCCGTTTAATATATTTGCATATCTCTTGAAGAATATTTTTAATGAACTTTTGAAAATCAGGAAAGCGATCCATGCACTTAGGCAGTGACTTAACTTTTTTGTCAAAAAAGACCCCAAAAGTATCTTGGAATGTCTTGAAATTGTACACAGTCATAGTCAAGCATGCCCTGAACAAGAATCCGTTGAATATATTTGCATATCTCTTGAAGAATATTTTTAATGAATTTTTGAAAATCCGAAAAGCGATCCATGCACTTGGACATTCCAAGTATGTTGGAATGTCTTGAAATTGTACTCAGTCATAGTCAACGACGCCCTGAACAAGAATCAATTGAAAATATTTGCATATCTCTTAAGGAATATTTTTAATGAATTTTTGAAAATGAGGAAAGTCTGTGCACTTAGGCAGTGACTTAACTTTTTATTCAAAAAAGACCCCAAAAGTATCTTGGAATGTCTTGAAATTGTACACAGTCATAGTCAAGCATAGCCCTGAACAAGAATCCGTTGAATATATTTGCATATCTCTTGAAGAATATTTTTAATGAACTTTTGAAAATCAGGAAAGCGATCCATGCACTTGGACATTCCAAGTATGTTGGAATGTCTTGAAATTGTACTCAGTCATAGTCAACGACGCCCTGAACAAGAATCCGTTGAAAATATTTGCATATCGTTTAAGGAATATTTTTAAAGAATTTCTGAAAATCAGGAAAGCGATCCATGCACTTAGGCAGTGACTTAACTTTTTCGTAAAAAAAGACCCCAAAAGTATCTTGGAATGTCTTGAAATTGTACACAGTCATAGTCAAGCATGCCCTGAACAAGAATCCGTTGAATATATTTGCATATCTCTTGAAGAATATTTTTAATGAATTTTTGAAAATCCGGAAAGCGATCCATGCACTTGGACATTCCAAGTATGTTGGAATGTCTTGAAATTGTACTCGGTCATAGTCAACGACGCCCTGAACAAGAATCCATTGAAAATATTTGCATATCTCTTAAGGAATATTTTTAATGAATTTTTGAAAATGATGAAAGTCTGTGCACTTAGGCAGTGACTTAACTTTTTATTCAAAAAAGACCCCAAAGGTATCTTGGAATGTCTTGAAATTGTACACAGTCATAGTCAAGCATGCCCTGAACAAGAATCCGTTGAATATATTTGCATATCTCTTGAAGAATATTTTTAATGAACTTTTGAAAATCAGGAAAGCGATCCATGCACTTGGACATTCCAAGTATGTTGGAATGTCTTGAAATTGTACTCAGTCATAGTCAACGACGCCCTGAACAAGAATCCGTTGAAAATATTTGCATATCGCTTAAGGAATATTTTTAATGAATTTTTGAAAATCAGGAAAGCGATCCATGCACTTAGGCAGTGACTTAACTTTTTTGTCAAAAAAGACCCCAAAAGTATCTTGGAATGTCTTGAAATTGTACACAGTCATAGTCAAGCATGCCCTGAACAAGAATCCGTTGAATATATTTGCATATCTCTTGAAGAATATTTTTAATGAACTTTTGAAAATCAGGAAAGCGATCCATGCACTTGGACATTCCAAGTATGTTGGAATGTCTTGAAATTGTACTCAGTCATAGTCAACGACGCCCTGAACAAGAATCCGTTGAAAATATTTGCATATCGTTTAAGGAATATTTTTAAAGAATTTCTGAAAATCAGGAAAGCGATCCATGCACTTAGGCAGTGACTTAACTTTTTCGTCAAAAAAGACCCCAAAAGTATCTTGGAATGTCTTGAAATTGTACACAGTCATAGTCAAGCATGCCCTGAACAAGAATCCGTTGAAAATATTTGCATATCTCTTGAAGAATATTTTTAATGAATTTTTGAAAATCCGAAAAGCGATCCATGCACTTGGACATTCCAAGTATGTTGGAATGTCTTGAAATTGTACTCAGTCATAGTCAAGCATGCCCTGAACAAGAATCCGTTGAATATATTTGCATATCTCTTGAAGAATATTTTTAATGAACTTTTGAAAATCAGGAAAGCGATCCATGCACTTGGACATTCCAAGTATGTTGGAATGTCTTGAAATTGTACTCAGTCATAGTCAACGACGCCCTGAACAAGAATCCGTTGAAAATATTTGCATATCGCTTAAGGAATATTTTTAATGAATTTCTGAAAATGAGGAAAGCGATCCATGCACTGAGGCAGTGACTTAACTTTTTTGTCAAAAAAGACCCCAAAAGTATCTTGGAATGTCTTGAAATTGTACACAGTCATAGTCAAGCATGCCCTGAACAAGAATCCGTTGAATATATTTGCATATCTCTTGAAGAATATTTTTAATGAATTTTTGAAAATCCGGAAAGCGATCCATGCACTTGGACATTCCAAGTATGTTGGAATGTCTTGAAATTGTACTCGGTCATAGTCAACGACGCCCTGAACAAGAATCCATTGAAAATATTTGCATATCTCTTAAGGAATATTTTTAATGAATTTTTGAAAATGATGAAAGTCTGTGCACTTAGGCAGTGACTTAACTTTTTATTCAAAAAAGACCCCAAAGGTATCTTGGAATGTCTTGAAATTGTACACAGTCATAGTCAAGCATGCCCTGAACAAGAATCCGTTGAATATATTTGCATATCTCTTGAAGAATATTTTTAATGAACTTTTGAAAATCAGGAAAGCGATCCATGCACTTGGACATTCCAAGTATGTTGGAATGTCTTGAAATTGTACTCAGTCATAGTCAACGACGCCCTGAACAAGAATCCGTTGAAAATATTTGCATATCGCTTAAGGAATATTTTTAATGAATTTTTGAAAATCAGGAAAGCGATCCATGCACTTAGGCAGTGACTTAACTTTTTTGTCAAAAAAGACCCCAAAAGTATCTTGGAATGTCTTGAAATTGTACACAGTCATAGTCAAGCATGCCCTGAACAAGAATCAATTGAAAATATTTGCATATCTCTTAAGGAATATTTTTAATGAATTTTTGAAAATGAGGAAAGTCTGTGCACTTAGGCAGTGACTTAACTTTTTATTCAAAAAAGACCCCAAAAGTATCTTGGAATGTCTTGAAATTGTACACAGTCATAGTCAAGCATGCCCTGAACAAGAATCCGTTGAATATATTTGCATATCTCTTGAAGAATATTTTTAATGAACTTTTGAAAATCAGGAAAGCGATCCATGCACTTGGACATTCCAAGTATGTTGGAATGTCTTGAAATTGTACTCAGTCATAGTCAACGACGCCCTGAACAAGAATCCGTTGAAAATATTTGCATATCGTTTAAGGAATATTTTTAAAGAATTTCTGAAAATCAGGAAAGCGATCCATGCACTTAGGCAGTGACTTAACTTTTTCGTCAAAAAAGACCCCAAAAGTATCTTGGAATGTCTTGAAATTGTACACAGTCATAGTCAAGCATGCCCTGAACAAGAATCCGTTGAATATATTTGCATATCTCTTGAAGAATATTTTTAATGAATTTTTGAAAATCCGGAAAGCGATCCATGCACTTGGACATTCCAAGTATGTTGGAATGTCTTGAAATTGTACTCAGTCATAGTCAACAACGCCCTGAACAAGAATCCATTGAAAATATTTGCATATCTCTTAAGGAATATTTTTAATGAATTTTTGAAAATGAGGAAAGTCTGTGCACTTAGGCAGTGACTTAACTTTTTATTCAAAAAAGACCCCAAAAGTATCTTGGAATGTCTTGAAATTGTACACAGTCATAGTCAAGCATGCCCTGAACAAGAATCCGTTGAATATATTTGCATATCTCTTGAAGAATATTTTTAATGAACTTTTGAAAATCAGGAAAGCGATCCATGCACTTGGACATTCCAAGTATGTTGGAATGTTTTGAAATTGTACTCAGTCATAGTCAACGACGCCCTGAACAAGAATCCGTTGAAAATATTTGCATATCGCTTATGGAATATTTTTAATGAATTTTTGAAAATCAGAAAAGCGATCCATGCACTTAGGCAGTGACTTAACTTTTTTGTCAAAAAAGACCCCAAAAGTATCTTGGAATGTCTTGAAATTGTACACAGTCATAGTCAAGCATGCCCTGAACAAGAATCCGTTGAATATATTTGCATATCTCTTGAAGAATATTTTTAATGAATTTTTGAAAATCCGAAAAGCGATCCATGCACTTGGACATTCCAAGTATGTTGGAATGTCTTGAAATTGTACTCGGTCATAGTCAACGACGCCCTGAACAAGAATCCATTGAAAATATTTGCATATCTCTTAAGGAATATTTTTAATGAATTTTTGAAAATGATGAAAGTCTGTGCACTTCGGCAGTGACTTAACTTTTTATCCAAAAAAGACCCCAAAGGTATCTCGGAATGTCTTGAAATTGTACACAGTCATAGTCAAGCATGCCCTGAACAAGAATCCGTTGAATATATTTGCATATCTCTTGAAGAATATTTTTAATGAACTTTTGAAAATCAGGAAAGCGATCCATGCACTTGGACATTCCAAGTATGTTGGAATGTCTTGAAATTGTACTCAGTCATAGTCAACGACGCCCTGAACAAGAATCCGTTGAAAATATTTGCATATCGCTTAAGGAATATTTTTAATGAATTTTTGAAAATCAGGAAAGCGATCCATGCACTTAGGCAGTGACTTAACTTTTTTGTCAAAAAAGACCCCAAAAGTATCTTGGAATGTCTTGAAATTGTACACAGTCATAGTCAAGCATGCCCTGAACAAGAATCCGTTGAATATATTTGCATATCTCTTGAAGAATATTTTTAATGAATTTTTGAAAATCCGAAAAGCGATCCATGCACTTGGACATTCCAAGTATGTTGGAATGTCTTGAAATTGTACTCAGTCATAGTCAACGACGCCCTGAACAAGAATCAATTGAAAATATTTGCATATCTCTTAAGGAATATTTTTAATGAATTTTTGAAAATTAGGAAAGCGATCCATGCACTTAGGCAGTGACTTAACTTTTGATGTTTTTGGTTTGTTTTTAAAGCATTAAAGCTGCAGGAGTTCTTCCATGTCGCCCAGTCGCTGGAAACAAACGTTTGGACACCGTGGATCACACAGCAGGATATCAGGTGAGACGAAGGAAACGATCCATTTGCCCTGATGCTCTTAGTGACTTGACTTTTTTTTCAAAAAAAACCCCAAAAGTAAATTGGAATGTCTTGAAATTGTACACAGTCATAGTCAAGCATGCCCTGAATAAGAATCCGTTGAATATATTTGCATATCTCTTGAAGAATATTTTTAATGAATTTTTGAAAATCCGGAAAGCGATCCATGCACTTGGACATTCCAAGTATGTTGGAATGTCTTGAAATTGTACTCAGTCATAGTCAACGACGCCCTGAACAAGAATCCGTTGAAAATATTTGCATATCGCTTAAGGAATATTTTTAATGAATTTTTGAAAATCAGGAAAGCGATCCATGCACTTAGGCAGTGACTTAACTTTTTCGTCAAAAAAGACCCCAAAAGTATCTTGGAATGTCTTGAAATTGTACACAGTCATAGTCAAGCATGCCCTGAACAAGAATCCGTTGAATATATTTGCATATCTCTTGAGGAATATTTTTAATGAATTTTTGAAAATCGGGAAAGCGATCCATGCACTTAGGCAGTGACTTAACTTTTGATGTTTTTGGGTTGTTTTTAAAGAATTAAAGCTGCAGGAGTTCATCCATGTCGTCCAGTCGCTGGAAACAAACGTTTGGACACCGTGGATCACACAGCAGGATATCAGGTGAGACGAAGGAAACGATCCATTTGCCCTGATGCACTTAGTGACTTGACTTTTTTTTCAAAAAAAACCCCAAAAGTAAATTGGAATGTCTTGAAATTGTACACAGTCATAGTCAAGCATGCCCTGAACAAGAATCCGTTGAATATATTTGCATATCTCTTGAAGAATATTTTTAATGAATTTTTGAAAATCCGAAAAGCGATCCATGCACTTGGACATTCCAAGTATGTTGGAATGTCTTGAAATTGTACTCAGTCATAGTCAACGACGCCCTGAACAAGAATCAATTGAAAATATTTGCATATCTCTTAAGGAATATTTTTAATGAATTTTTGAAAATGAGAAAGTCTGTGCACTTAGGCAGTGACTTAACTTTTTATTCAAAAAAGACCCCAAAAGTATCTTGGAATGTCTTGAAATTGTACACAGTCATAGTCAAGCATGCCCTGAACAAGAATCCGTTGAATATATTTGCATATCTCTTGAAGAATATTTTTAATGAACTTTTGAAAATCAGGAAAGCGATCCATGCACTTGGACATTCCAAGTATGTTGGAATGTCTTGAAATTGTACTCAGTCATAGTCAACGACGCCCTGAACAAGAATCAATTGAAAATATTTGCATATAGCTTAAGGAATATTTTTAATGAATTTTTGAAAATGAGGAAAGTCTGTGCACTTAGGCAGTGACTTAACTTTTTATTCAAAAAAGACCCCAAAAGTATCCTGGAATGTCTTGAAATTGTACACAGTCATAGTCAAGCATGGCCTGAACAAGAATCCGTTGAATATATTTGCATATCTCTTGAAGAATATTTTTAATGAATTTTTGAAAATCCGAAAAGCGATCCATGCACTTGGACATTCCAAGTATGTTGGAATGTCTTGAAATTGTACTCAGTCATAGTCAACGACGCCCTGAACAAGAATCAATTGAAAATATTTGCATATCTCTTAAGGAATATTTTTAATGAATTTTTGAAAATTAGGAAAGCGATCCATGCACTTAGGCAGTGACTTAACTTTTGATGTTTTTGGTTTGTTTTTAAAGCATTAAAGCTGCAGGAGTTCATCCATGTCGCCCAGTCGCTGGAAACAAACGTTTGGACACCGTGGATCACACAGCAGGATATCAGGTGAGACGAAGGAAACGATCCATTTGCCCTGATGCACTTAGTGACTTGACTTTTTTTTCAAAAAAAACCCCAAAAGTAAATTGGAATGTCTTGAAATTGTACACAGTCATAGTCAAGCATGCCCTGAATAAGAATCCGTTGAATATATTTGCATATCTCTTGAAGAATATTTTTAATGAATTTTTGAAAATCCGGAAAGCGATCCATGCACTTGGACATTCCAAGTATGTTGGAATGTCTTGAAATTGTACTCAGTCATAGTCAACGACGCCCTGAACAAGAATCCGTTGAAAATATTTGCATATCGCTTAAGGAATATTTTTAATGAATTTTTGAAAATCAGGAAAGCGATCCATGCACTTAGGCAGTGACTTAACTTTTTCGTCAAAAAAGACCCCAAAAGTATCTTGGAATGTCTTGAAATTGTACACAGTCATAGTCAAGCATGCCCTGAACAAGAATCCGTTGAATATATTTGCATATCTCTTGAGGAATATTTTTAATGAATTTTTGAAAATCAGGAAAGCGATCCATGCACTTAGGCAGTGACTTAACTTTTGATGTTTTTGGGTTGTTTTTAAAGAATTAAAGCTGCAGGAGTTCATCCATGTCGTCCAGTCGCTGGAAACAAACGTTTGGACACCGTGGATCACACAGCAGGATATCAGGTGAGACGAAGGAAACGATCCATTTGCCCTGATGCACTTAGTGACTTGACTTTTTTTTCAAAAAAAACCCCAAAAGTAAATTGGAATGTCTTGAAATTGTACACAGTCATAGTCAAGCATGCCCTGAACAAGAATCCGTTGAATATATTTGCATATCTCTTGAAGAATATTTTTAATGAATTTTTGAAAATCCGAAAAGCGATCCATGCACTTGGACATTCCAAGTATGTTGGAATGTCTTGAAATTGTACTCAGTCATAGTCAACGACGCCCTAAACAAGAATCAATTGAAAATATTTGCATATCTCTTAAGGAATATTTTTAATGAATTTTTGAAAATGAGGAAAGTCTGTGCACTTAGGCAGTGACTTAACTTTTTATTCAAAAAAGACCCCAAAAGTATCTTGGAATGTCTTGAAATTGTACACAGTCATAGTCAAGCATGCCCTGAACAAGAATCCGTTGAATATATTTGCATATCTCTTGAAGAATATTTTTAATGAACTTTTGAAAATCAGGAAAGCGATCCATGCACTTGGACATTCCAAGTATGTTGGAATGTCTTGAAATTGTACTCAGTCATAGTCAACGACGCCCTGAACAAGAATCCGTTGAAAATATTTGCATATCGCTTAAGGAATATTTTTAATGAATTTTTGAAAATCAGGAAAGCGATCCATGCACTTAGGCAGTGACTTAACTTTTTTGTCAAAAAAGACCCCAAAAGTATCTTGGAATGTCTTGAAATTGTACACAGTCATAGTCAAGCATGCCCTGAACAAGAATCCGTTGAATATATTTGCATATCTCTTGAAGATTATTTTTAATGAATTTTTGAAAATCCGAAAAGCGATCCATGCACTTGGACATTCCAAGTATGTTGGAATGTCTTGAAATTGTACTCAGTCATAGTCAACGACGCCCTGAACAAGAATCAATTGAAAATATTTGCATATCTCTTAAGGAATATTTTTAATGAATTTTTGAAAATGAGGAAAGTCTGTGCACTTAGGCAGTGACTTAACTTTTTATTCAAAAAAGACCCCAAAAGTATCTTGGAATGTCTTGAAATTGTACACAGTCATAGTCAAGCATGCCCTGAACAAGAATCCGTTGAATATATTTGCATATCTCTTGAAGAATATTTTTAATGAACTTTTGAAAATCAGGAAAGCGATCCATGCACTTGGACATTCCAAGTATGTTGGAATGTCTTGAAATTGTACTCAGTCATAGTCAACGACGCCCTGAACAAGAATCCGTTGAAAATATTTGCATATCGTTTAAGGAATATTTTTAAAGAATTTCTGAAAATCAGGAAAGCGATCCATGCACTTAGGCAGTGACTTAACTTTTTCGTCAAAAAAGACCCCAAAAGTATCTTGGAATGTCTTGAAATTGTACACAGTCATAGTCAAGCATGCCCTGAACAAGAATCCGTTGAATATATTTGCATATCTCTTGAAGAATATTTTTAATGAATTTTTGAAAATCCTGAAAGCGATCCATGCACTTGGACATTCCAAGTATGTTGGAATGTCTTGAAATTGTACTCGGTCATAGTCAACGACGCCCTGAACAAGAATCCATTGAAAATATTTGCATATCTCTTAAGGAATATTTTTAATGAATTTTTGAAAATGATGAAAGTCTGTGCACTTAGGCAGTGAATTAACTTTTTATTCAAAAAAGACCCCAAAGGTATCTTGGAATGTCTTGAAATTGTACACAGTCATAGTCAAGCATGCCCTGAACAAGAATCCGTTGAATATATTTGCATATCTCTTGAAGAATATTTTTAATGAACTTTTGAAAATCAGGAAAGCGATCCATGCACTTGGACATTCCAAGTATGTTGGAATGTCTTGAAATTGTACTCAGTCATAGTCAACGACGCCCTGAACAAGAATCCGTTGAAAATATTTGCATATCGCTTAAGGAATATTTTTAATGAATTTTTGAAAATCAGGAAAGCGATCCATGCACTTAGGCAGTGACTTAACTTTTTTGTCAAAAAAGACCCCAAAAGTATCTTGGAATGTCTTGAAATTGTACACAGTCATAGTCAAGCATGCCCTGAACAAGAATCCGTTGAATATATTTGCATATCTCTTGAAGAATATTTTTAATGAATTTTTGAAAATCCGAAAAGCGATCCATGCACTTGGACATTCCAAGTATGTTGGAATGTCTTGAAATTGTACTCAGTCATAGTCAACGACGCCCTGAACAAGAATCAATTGAAAATATTTGCATATCTCTTAAGGAATATTTTTAATGAATTTTTGAAAATGATGAAAGTCTGTGCACTTAGGCAGTGACTTAACTTTTTATTCAAAAAAGACCCCAAAAGTATCTTGGAATGTCTTGAAATTGTACACAGTCATAGTCAAGCATGCCCTGAACAAGAATCCGTTGAATATATTTGCATATCTCTTGAAGAATTTTTTTAATGAACTTTTGAAAATCAGGAAAGTGATCCATGCACTTGGACATTCCAAGTATGTTGGAATGTCTTGAAATTGTACTCAGTCATAGTCAACGACGCCCTGAACAAGAATCCGTTGAAAATATTTGCATATCGCTTAAGGAATATTTTTAATGAATTTTTGAAAATCAGGAAAGCGATCCATGCACTTAGGCAGTGACTTAACTTTTTCGTCAAAAAAGACCCCAAAAGTATCTTGGATCGCTTGAAATTGTACACAGTCATAGTCAAGCATGCCCTGAACAAGAATCCGTTGAATATATTTGCATATCTCTTGAAGAATATTTTTAATGAATTTTTGAAAATCCGAAAAGCGATCCATGCACTTGGACATTCCAAGTATGTTGGAATGTCTTGAAATTGTACTCAGTCATAGTCAACGACGCCCTGAACAAGAATCAATTGAAAATATTTGCATATCTCTTAAGGAATATTTTTAATGAATTTTTGAAAATGATGAAAGTCTGTGCACTTAGGCAGTGACTTAACTTTTTATTCAAAAAAGACCCCAAAAGTATCTTGGAATGTCTTGAAATTGTACACAGTCATAGTCAAGCATGCCCTGAACAAGAATCCGTTGAATATATTTGCATATCTCTTGAAGAATATTTTTAATGAACTTTTGAAAATCAGGAAAGCGATCCATGCACTTGGACATTCCAAGTATGTTGGAATGTCTTGAAATTGTACTCAGTCATAGTCAACGACGCCCTGAACAAGAATCCGTTGAAAATATTTGCATATCGCTTAAGGAATATTTTTAATGAATTTTTGAAAATCAGGAAAGCGATCGATGCACTTAGGCAGTGACTTAACTTTTTTGTCAAAAAAGACCCCAAAAGTATCTTGGAATGTCTTGAAATTGTACACAGTCATAGTCAAGCATGCCCTGAACAAGAATCCGTTGAATATATTTGCATATCTCTTGAAGAATATTTTTAATGAATTTTTGAAAATCCGAAAAGCGATCCATGCACTTGGACATTCCAAGTATGTTGGAATGTCTTATAATTGTACTCAGTCATAGTCAACGACGCCCTGAACAAGAATCAATTGAAAATATTTGCATATCTCTTAAGGAATATTTTTAATGAATTTTTGAAAATGAGGAAAGTCTGTGCACTTAGGCAGTGACTTAACTTTTTATTCAAAAAAGACCCCAAAAGTATCTTGGAATGTCTTGAAATTGTACACAGTCATAGTCAAGCATGCCCTGAACAAGAATCCGTTGAATATATTTGCATATCTCTTGAAGAATATTTTTAATGAACTTTTGAAAATCAGGAAAGCGATCCATGCACTTGGACATTCCAAGTATGTTGGAATGTCTTGAAATTGTACTCAGTCATAGTCAACGACGCCCTGAACAAGAATCCGTTGAAAATATTTGCATATCGCTTAAGGAATATTTTTAATGAATTTCTGAAAATGAGGAAAGCGATCCATGCACTTAGGCAGTGACTTAACTTTTTTGTCAAAAAAGACCCCAAAAGTATCTTGGAATGTCTTGAAATTGTACACAGTCATAGTCAAGCATGCCCTGAACAAGAATCCGTTGAATATATTTGCATATCTATTGAAGAATATTCTTAATGAATTTTTGAAAATCCGGAAAGCGATCCATGCACTTGGACATTCCAAGTATGTTGGAATGTCTTGAAATTGTACTCGGTCATAGTCAACGACGCCCTGAACAAGAATCCATTGAAAATATTTGCATATCTCTTAAGGAATATTTTTAATGAATTTTTGAAAATGATGAAAGTCTGTGCACTTAGGCAGTGACTTAACTTTTTATTCAAAAAAGACCCCAAAGGTATCTTGGAATGTCTTGAAATTGTACACAGTCATAGTCAAGCATGCCCTGAACAAGAATCCGTTGAATATATTTGCATATCTCTTGAAGAATATTTTTAATGAATTTTTGATAATCAGGAAAGCGATCCATGCACTTGGACATTCCAAGTATGTTGGAATGTCTTGAAATTGTACTCAGTCATAGTCAACGACGCCCTGAACAAGAATCCGTTGAAAATATTTGCATATCGCTTAAGGAATATTTTTAAAGAATTTCTGAAAATCAGGAAAGCGATCCATGCACTTAGGCAGTGACTTAACTTTTTCGTCAAAAAAGACCCCAAAAGTATCTTGGAATGTCTTGAAATTGTACACAGTCATAGTCAAGCCTGCCCTGAACAAGAATCCGTTGAATATATTTGCATATCTCTTGAAGAATATTTTTAATGAATTTTTGAAAATCCGAAAAGCGATCCATGCACTTGGACATTCCAAGTATGTTGGAATGTCTTGAAATTGTACTCAGTCATAGTCAACGACGCCCTGAACAAGAATCAATTGAAAATATTTGCATATCTCTTAAGGAATATTTTTAATGAATTTTTGAAAATGAGGAAAGTCTGTGCACTTAGGCAGTGACTTAACTTTTTATTCAAAAAAGACCCCAAAAGTATCTTGGAATGTCTTGAAATTGTACACAGTCATAGTCAAGCATGCCCTGAACAAGAATCCGTTGAATATATTTGCATATCTCTTGAAGAATATTTTTAATGAACTTTTGAAAATCAGGAAAGCGATCCATGCACTTGGACATTCCAAGTATGTTGGAATGTCTTGAAATTGTACTCAGTCATAGTCAACGACGCCCTGAACAAGAATCCGTTGAAAATATTTGCATATCGTTTAAGGAATATTTTTAATGAATTTTTGAAAATGATGAAAGTCTGTGCACTTAGGCAGTGACTTAACTTTTTATTCAAAAAAGACCCCAAAGGTATCTTGGAATGTCTTGAAATTGTACACAGTCATAGTCAAGCATGCCCTGAACAAGAATCCGTTGAATATATTTGCATATCTCTTGAAGAATATTTTTAATGAACTTTTGAAAATCAGGAAAGCGATCCATGCACTTGGACATTCCAAGTATGTTGGAATGTCTTGAAATTGTACTCAGTCATAGTCAACGACGCCCTGAACATGAATCCGTTGAAAATATTTGCATATCGCTTAAGGAATATTTTTAATGAATTTTTGAAAATCAGGAAAGCGATCCATGCACTTAGGCAGTGACTTAACTTTTTTGTCAAAAAAGACCCCAAAAGTATCTTGGAATGTCTTGAAATTGTACACAGTCATAGTCAAGCATGCCCTGAACAAGAATCCGTTGAATATATTTGCATATCTCTTGAAGAATATTTTTAATGAATTTTTGAAAATCCGAAAAGCGATCCATGCACTTGGACATTCCAAGTATGTTGGAATGTCTTGAAATTGTACTCAGTCATAGTCAACGACGCCCTGAACAAGAATCAATTGAAAATATTTGCATATCTCTTAAGGAATATTTTTAATGAATTTTTGAAAATGAGGAAAGTCTGTGCACTTAGGCAGTGACTTAACTTTTTATTCAAAAAAGACCCCAAAAGTATCTTGGAATGTCTTGAAATTGTACACAGTCATAGTCAAGCATGCCCTGAACAAGAATCCGTTGAATATATTTGCATATCTCTTGAAGAATATTTTTAATGAACTTTTGAAAATCAGGAAAGCGATCCATGCACTTGGACATTCCAAGTATGTTGGAATGTCTTGAAATTGTACTCAGTCATAGTCAACGACGCCCTGAACAAGAATCCGTTGAAAATATTTGCATATCGTTTAAGGAATATTTTTAAAGAATTTCTGAAAATCAGGAAAGCGATCCATGCACTTAGGCAGTGACTTAACTTTTTCGTCAAAAAAGACCCCAAAAGTATCTTGGAATGTCTTGAAATTGTACACAGTCATAGTCAAGCATGCCCTGAACAAGAATCCGTTGAATATATTTGCATATCTCTTGAAGAATATTTTTAATGAATTTTTGAAAATCCGGAAAGCGATCCATGCACTTGGACATTCCAAGTATGTTGGAATGTCTTGAAATTGTACTCGGTCATAGTCAACGACGCCCTGAACAAGAATCCATTGAAAATATTTGCATATCTCTTAAGGAATATTTTTAATGAATTTTTGAAAATGATGAAAGTCTGTGCACTTAGGCAGTGACTTAACTTTTTATTCAAAAAAGACCCCAAAGGTATCTTGGAATGTCTTGAAATTGTACACAGTCATAGTCAAGCATGCCCTGAACAAGAATCCGTTGAATATATTTGCATATCTCTTGAAGAATATTTTTAATGAACTTTTGAAAATCAGGAAAGCGATCCATGCACTTGGACATTCCAAGTATGTTGGAATGTCTTGAAATTGTACTCAGTCATAGTCAACGACGCCCTGAACAAGAATCAATTGAAAATATTTGCATATCTCTTAAGGAATATTTTTAATGAATTTTTGAAAATGAGGAAAGTCTGTGCACTTAGGCAGTGACTTAACTTTTTATTCAAAAAAGACCCCAAAAGTATCTTGATATGTCTTGAAATTGTACACAGTCATAGTCAAGCATGCCCTGAACAAGAATCCGTTGAATATATTTGCATATCTCTTGAAGAATATTTTTAATGAACTTTTGAAAATCAGGAAAGCGATCCATGCACTTGGACATTCCAAGTATGTTGGAATGTCTTGAAATTGTACTCAGTCATAGTCAAGCATGCCCTGAACAAGAATCCGTTGAATATATTTGCATATCTCTTGAAGAATATTTTTAATGAATTTTTGAAAATCCGGAAAGCGATCCATGCACTTGGACATTCCAAGTATGTTGGAATGTCTTGAAATTGTACTCGGTCATAGTCAACGACGCCCTGAACAAGAATCCATTGAAAATATTTGCATATCTCTTAAGGAATATTTTTAATGAATTTTTGAAAATGATGAAAGTCTGTGCACTTAGGCAGTGACTTAACTTTTTATTCAAAAAAGACCCCAAAGGTATCTTGGAATGTCTTGAAATTGTACACAGTCATAGTCAAGCATGCCCTGAACAAGAATCCGTTGAATATATTTGCATATCTCTTGAAGAATATTTTTAATGAACTTTTGAAAATCAGGAAAGCGATCCATGCACTTGGACATTCCAAGTATGTTGGAATGTCTTGAAATTGTACTCAGTCATAGTCAACGACGCCCTGAACAAGAATCAATTGAAAATATTTGCATATCTCTTAAGGAATATTTTTAATGAATTTTTGAAAATGAGGAAAGTCTGTGCACTTAGGCAGTGACTTAACTTTTTATTCAAAAAAGACCCCAAAAGTATCTTGATATGTCTTGAAATTGTACACAGTCATAGTCAAGCATGCCCTGAACAAGAATCCGTTGAATATATTTGCATATCTCTTGAAGAATATTTTTAATGAACTTTTGAAAATCAGGAAAGCGATCCATGCACTTGGACATTCCAAGTATGTTGGAATGTCTTGAAATTGTACTCAGTCATAGTCAACGACGCCCTGAACAAGAATCCGTTGAAAATATTTGCATATCGTTTAAGGAATATTTTTAAAGAATTTCTGAAAATCAGGAAAGCGATCCATGCACTTAGGCAGTGACTTAACTTTTTCGTCAAAAAAGACCCCAAAAGTATCTTGGAATGTCTTGAAATTGTACACAGTCATAGTCAACGACGCCCTGAACAAGAATCAATTGAAAATATTTGCATATCTCTTAAGGAATATTTTTAATGAATTTTTGAAAATGAGGAAAGTCTGTGCACTTAGGCAGTGACTTAACTTTTTATTCAAAAAAGACCCCAAAAGTATCTTGGAATGTCTTGAAATTGTACACAGTCATAGTCAAGCATGCCCTGAACAAGAATCCGTTGAATATATTTGCATATCTCTTGAAGAATATTTTTAATGAACTTTTGAAAATCAGGAAAGCGATCCATGCACTTGGACATTCCAAGTATGTTGGAATGTCTTGAAATTGTACTCGGTCATAGTCAACGACGCCCTGAACAAGAATCCATTGAAAATATTTGCATATCTCTTAAGGAATATTTTTAATGAATTTTTGAAAATGATGAAAGTCTGTGCACTTAGGCAGTGACTTAACTTTTTATTCAAAAAAGACCCCAAAGGTATCTTGGAATGTCTTGAAATTGTACACAGTCATAGTCAAGCATGCCCTGAACAAGAATCCGTTCAATATATTTGCATATCTCTTGAAGAATATTTTTAATGAACTTTTGAAAATCAGGAAAGCGATCCATGCACTTGGACATTCCAAGTATGTTGGAATGTCTTGAAATTGTACTCAGTCATAGTCAACGACGCCCTGAACAAGAATCCGTTGAAAATATTTGCATATCGTTTAAGGAATATTTTTAAAGAATTTCTGAAAATCAGGAAAGCGATCCATGCACTTAGGCAGTGACTTAACTTTTTCGTCAAAAAAGACCCCAAAAGTATCTTGGAATGTCTTGAAATTGTACACAGTCATAGTCAAGAATGCCCTGAACAAGAATCCGTTGAATATATTTGCATATCTCTTGAAGAATATTTTTAATGAATTTTTGAAAATCCGGAAAGCGATCCATGCACTTGGACATTCCAAGTATGTTGGAATGTCTTGAAATTGTACTCGGTCATAGTCAACGACGCCCTGAACAAGAATCCATTGAAAATATTTGCATATCTCTTAAGGAATATTTTTAATGAATTTTTGAAAATGATGAAAGTCTGTGCACTTAGGCAGTGACTTAACTTTTTATTCAAAAAAGACCCCAAAGGTATCTTGGAATGTCTTGAAATTGTACACAGTCATAGTCAAGCATGCCCTGAACAAGAATCCGTTGAATATATTTGCATATCTCTTGAAGAATATTTTTAATGAACTTTTGAAAATCAGGAAAGCGATCCATGCACTTGGACATTCCAAGTATGTTGGAATGTCTTGAAATTGTACACAGTCATAGTCAACGACGCCCTGAACAAGAATCAATTGAAAATATTTGCATATCTCTTAAGGAATATTTTTAATGAATTTTTGAAAATGAGGAAAGTCTGTGCACTTAGGCAGTGACTTAACTTTTTATTCAAAAAAGACCCCAAAAGTATCTTGGAATGTCTTGAAATTGTACACAGTCATAGTCAAGCATGCCCTGAACAAGAATCCGTTGAATATATTTGCATATCTCTTGAAGAATATTTTTAATGAACTTTTGAAAATCAGGAAAGCGATCCATGCACTTGGACATTCCAAGTATGTTGGAATGTCTTGAAATTGTACTCGGTCATAGTCAACGACGCCCTGAACAAGAATCCATTGAAAATATTTGCATATCTCTTAAGGAATATTTTTAATGAATTTTTGAAAATGATGAAAGTCTGTGCACTTAGGCAGTGACTTAACTTTTTATTCAAAAAAGACCCCAAAGGTATCTTGGAATGTCTTGAAATTGTACACAGTCATAGTCAAGCATGCCCTGAACAAGAATCCGTTGAATATATTTGCATATCTCTTGAAGAATATTTTTAATGAACTTTTGAAAATCAGGAAAGCGATCCATGCACTTGGACATTCCAAGTATGTTGGAATGTCTTGAAATTGTACTCAGTCATAGTCAACGACGCCCTGAACAAGAATCCGTTGAAAATATTTGCATATCGTTTAAGGAATATTTTTAAAGAATTTCTGAAAATCAGGAAAGCGATCCATGCACTTAGGCAGTGACTTAACTTTTTCGTCAAAAAAGACCCCAAAAGTATCTTGGAATGTCTTGAAATTGTACACAGTCATAGTCAAGAATGCCCTGAACAAGAATCCGTTGAATATATTTGCATATCTCTTGAAGAATATTTTTAATGAATTTTTGAAAATCCGGAAAGCGATCCATGCACTTGGACATTCCAAGTATGTTGGAATGTCTTGAAATTGTACTCGGTCATAGTCAACGACGCCCTGAACAAGAATCCATTGAAAATATTTGCATATCTCTTAAGGAATATTTTTAATGAATTTTTGAAAATGATGAAAGTCTGTGCACTTAGGCAGTGACTTAACTTTTTATTCAAAAAAGACCCCAAAGGTATCTTGGAATGTCTTGAAATTGTACACAGTCATAGTCAAGCATGCCCTGAACAAGAATCCGTTGAATATATTTGCATATCTCTTGAAGAATATTTTTAATGAACTTTTGAAAATCAGGAAAGCGATCCATGCACTTGGACATTCCAAGTATGTTGGAATGTCTTGAAATTGTACTCAGTCATAGTCAACGACGCCCTGAACAAGAATCCGTTGAAAATATTTGCATATCGCTTAAGGAATATTTTTTATGAATTTTTGAAAATCAGGAAAGCGATCCATGCACTTAGGCAGTGACTTAACTTTTTTGTCAAAAAAGACCCCAAAAGTATCTTGGAATGTCTTGAAATTGTACACAGTCATAGTCAAGCATGCCCTGAACAAGAATCCGTTGAATATATTTGCATATCTCTTGAAGAATATTTTTAATGAATTTTTGAAAATCCGAAAAGTTATCCATGCACTTGGACATTCCAAGTATGTTGGAATGTCTTGAAATTGTACTCAGTCATAGTCAACGACGCCCTGAACAAGAATCAATTGAAAATATTTGCATATCTCTTAAGGAATATTTTTAATGAATTTTTGAAAATGAGGAAAGTCTGTGCACTTAGGCAGTGACTTAACTTTTTATTCAAAAAAGACCCCAAAAGTATCTTGGAATGTCTTGAAATTGTACACAGTCATAGTCAAGCATGCCCTGAACAAGAATCCGTTGAATATATTTGCATATCTCTTGAAGAATATTTTTAATGAACTTTTGAAAATCAGGAAAGCGATCCATGCACTTGGACATTCCAAGTATGTTGGAATGTCTTGAAATTGTACTCAGTCATAGTCAACGACGCCCTGAACAAGAATCCGTTGAAAATATTTGCATATCGTTTAAGGAATATTTTTAAAGAATTTCTGAAAATCAGGAAAGCGATCCATGCACTTAGGCAGTGACTTAACTTTTTCGTCAAAAAAGACCCCAAAAGTATCTTGGAATGTCTTGAAATTGTACACAGTCATAGTCAAGAATGCCCTGAACAAGAATCCGTTGAATATATTTGCATATCTCTTGAAGAATATTTTTAATGAATTTTTGAAAATCCGGAAAGCGATCCATGCACTTGGACATTCCAAGTATGTTGGAATGTCTTGAAATTGTACTCGGTCATAGTCAACGACGCCCTGAACAAGAATCCATTGAAAATATTTGCATATCTCTTAAGGAATATTTTTAATGAATTTTTGAAAATGAGGAAAGTCTGTGCACTTAGGCAGTGACTTAACTTTTTATTCAAAAAAGACCCCAAAAGTATCTTGGAATGTCTTGAAATTGTACACAGTCATAGTCAAGCATGCCCTGAACAAGAATCCGTTGAATATATTTGCATATCTCTTGAAGAATATTTTTAATGAACTTTTGAAAATCAGGAAAGCGATCCATGCACTTGGACATTCCAAGTATCTTGGAATGTCTTGAAATTGTACTCAGTCATAGTCAACGAAGCCCTGAACAAGAATCCGTTGAAAATATTTGCATATCGTTTAAGGAATATCTTTAAAGAATTTCTGAAAATCAGGAAAGCGATCCATGCACTTAGGCAGTGACTTAACTTTTTTGTCAAAAAAGACCCCAAAAGTATCTTGGAATGTCTTGAAATTGTACACAGTCATAGTCAAGCATGCCCTGAACAAGAATCCGTTGAATATATTTGCATATCTCTTGAAGAATATTTTTAATGAATTTTTGAAAATCCGAAAAGCGATCCATGCACTTGGACATTCCAAGTATGTTGGAATGTCTTGAAATTGTACTCAGTCATAGTCAACGACGCCCTGAACAAGAATCAATTGAAAATATTTGCATATCTCTTAAGGAATATTTTTAATGAATTTTTGAAAATGAGGAAAGTCTGTGCACTTAGGCAGTGACTTAACTTTTTATTCAAAAAAGACCCCAAAAGTATCTTGGAATGTCTTGAAATTGTACACAGTCATAGTCAAGCATGCCCTGAACAAGAATCCGTTGAATATATTTGCATATCTCTTGAAGAATATTTTTAATGAACTTTTGAAAATCAGGAAAGCGATCCATGCACTTGGACATTCCAAGTATGTTGGAATGTCTTGAAATTGTACTCAGTCATAGTCAACGACGCCCTGAACAAGAATCCGTTGAAAATATTTGCATATCGTTTAAGGAATATTTTTAAAGAATTTCTGAAAATCAGGAAAGCGATCCATGCACTTAGGCAGTGACTTAACTTTTTCGTCAAAAAAGACCCCAAAAGTATCTTGGAATGTCTTGAAATTGTACACAGTCATAGTCAAGCATGCCCTGAACAAGAATCCGTTGAATATATTTGCATATCTCTTGAAGAATATTTTAAATGAATTTTTGAAAATCCGAAAGCGATCCATGCACTTGGACATTCCAAGTATGTTGGAATGTCTTGAAATTGTACTCGGTCATAGTCAACGACGCCCTGAACAAGAATCCATTGAAAATATTTGCATATCTCTTAAGGAATATTTTTAATGAATTTTTGAAAATGATGAAAGTCTGTGCACTTCGGCAGTGACTTAACTTTTTATTCAAAAAAGACCCCAAAGGTATCTTGGAATGTCTTGAAATTGTACACAGTCATAGTCAAGCATGCCCTGAACAAGAATCCATTGAATATATTTGCATATCTCTTGAAGAATATTTTTAATGAACTTTTGAAAATCAGGAAAGCGATCCATGCACTTGGACATTCCAAGTATGTTGGAATGTCTTGAAATTGTACTCAGTCATAGTCAACGACGCCCTGAACAAGAATCCGTTGAAAATATTTGCATATCGCTTAAGGAATATTTTTAATGAATTTTTGAAAATCAGGAAAGCGATCCATGCACTTAGGCAGTGACTTAACTTTTTTGTCAAAAAAGACCCCAAAAGTATCTTGGAATGTCTTGAAATTGTACACAGTCATAGTCAAGCATGCCCTGAACAAGAATCCGTTGAATATATTTGCATATCTCTTGAAGAATATTTTTAATGAATTTTTGAAAATCCGAAAAGCGATCCATGCACTTGGACATTCCAAGTATGTTGGAATGTCTTGAAATTGTACTCAGTCATAGTCAACGACGCCCTGAACAAGAATCAATTGAAAATATTTGCATATCTCTTAAGGAATATTTTTAATGAATTTTTGAAAATGATGAAAGTCTGTGCACTTAGGCAGTGACTTAACTTTTTATTCAAAAAAGACCCCAAAAGTATCTTGGAATGTCTTGAAATTGTACACAGTCATAGTCAAGCATGCCCTGAACAAGAATCCGTTGAATATATTTGCATATCTCTTGAAGAATATTTTTAATGAACTTTTGAAAATCAGGAAAGCGATCCATGCACTTGGACATTCCAAGTATGTTGGAATGTCTTGAAATTGTACTCAGTCATAGTCAACAACGCCCTGAACAAGAATCCGTTGAAAATATTTGCATATCGCTTAAGGAATATTTTTAATGAATTTTTGAAAATCAGGAAAGCGATCCATGCACTTAGGCAGTGACTTAACTTTTTCGTCAAAAAAGACCCCAAAAGTATCTTGGAATGTCTTGAAATTGTACACAGTCATAGTCAAGCATGCCCTGAACAAGAATCCGTTGAATATATTTGCATATCTCTTGAAGAATATTTTTAATGAATTTTTGAAAATCCGAAAAGCGATCCATGCACTTGGACATTCCAAGTATGTTGGAATGTCTTGAAATTGTACTCAGTCATAGTCAACGACGCCCTGAACAAGAATCCGTTGAAAATATTTGCATATCGCTTAAGGAATATTTCTAATGAATTTTTGAAAATCAGGAAAGCGATCCATGCACTTAGGCAGTGACTTAACTTTTTTGTCAAAAAAGACCCCAAAAGTATCTTGGAATGTCTTGAAATTGTACACAGTCATAGTCAAGCATGCCCTGAACAAGAATCCGTTGAATATATTTGCATATCTCTTGAAGAATATTTTTAATGAATTTTTGAAAATCCGAAAAGCGATCCATGCACTTGGACATTCCAAGTATGTTGGAATGTCTTGAAATTGTACTCAGTCATAGTCAACGACGCCCTGAACAAGAATCAATTGAAAATATTTGCATATCTCTTAAGGAATATTTTTAATGAATTTTTGAAAATGATGAAAGTCTGTGCACTTAGGCAGTGACTTAACTTTTTATTCAAAAAAGACCCCAAAAGTATCTTGGAATGTCTTGAAATTGTACACAGTCATAGTCAAGCATGCCCTGAACAAGAATCCGTTGAATATATTTGCATATCTCTTGAAGAATATTTTTAATGAACTTTTGAAAATCAGGAAAGCGATCCATGCACTTGGACATTCCAAGTATGTTGGAATGTCTTGAAATTGTACTCAGTCATAGTCAACAACGCCCTGAACAAGAATCCGTTGAAAATATTTGCATATCGCTTAAGGAATATTTTTAATGAATTTTTGAAAATCAGGAAAGCGATCCATGCACTTAGGCAGTGACTTAACTTTTTCGTCAAAAAAGACCCCAAAAGTATCTTGGAATGTCTTGAAATTGTACACAGTCATAGTCAAGCATGCCCTGAACAAGAATCCGTTGAATATATTTGCATATCTCTTGAAGAATATTTTTAATGAATTTTTGAAAATCCGAAAAGCGATCCATGCACTTGGACATTCCAAGTATGTTGGAATGTCTTGAAATTGTACTCAGTCATAGTCAACGACGCCCTGAACAAGAATCCGTTGAAAATATTTGCATATCGCTTAAGGAATATTTCTAATGAATTTTTGAAAATCAGGAAAGCGATCCATGCACTTAGGCAGTGACTTAACTTTTTTGTCAAAAAAGACCCCAAAAGTATCTTGGAATGTCTTGAAATTGTACTCAGTCATAGTCAACGACGCCCTGAACAAGAATCAATTGAAAATATTTGCATATCTCTTAAGGAATATTTTTAATGAATTTTTGAAAATGAGGAAAGTCTGTGCACTTAGGCAGTGACTTAACTTTTTATTCAAAAAAGACCCCAAAAGTATCTTGGAATGTCTTGAAATTGTACACAGTCATAGTCAAGCATGCCCTGAACAAGAATCCGTTGAATATATTTGCATATCTCTTGAAGAATATTTTTAATGAATTTTTGAAAATCCGAAAGCGATCCATGCACTTGGACATTCCAAGTATGTTGGAATGTCTTGAAATTGTACTCGGTCATAGTCAACGACGCCCTGAACAAGAATCCATTGAAAATATTTGCATATCTCTTAAGGAATATTTTTAATGAATTTTTGAAAATGATGAAAGTCTGTGCACTTCGGCAGTGACTTAACTTTTTATTCAAAAAAGACCCCAAAGGTATCTTGGAATGTCTTGAAATTGTACACAGTCATAGTCAAGCATGCCCTGAACAAGAATCCATTGAATATATTTGCATATCTCTTGAAGAATATTTTTAATGAACTTTTGAAAATCAGGAAAGCGATCCATGCACTTGGACATTCCAAGTATGTTGGAATGTCTTGAAATTGTACTCAGTCATAGTCAACGACGCCCTGAACAAGAATCCGTTGAAAATATTTGCATATCGCTTAAGGAATATTTTTAATGAATTTTTGAAAATCAGGAAAGCGATCCATGCACTTAGGCAGTGACTTAACTTTTTTGTCAAAAAAGACCCCAAAAGTATCTTGGAATGTCTTGAAATTGTACACAGTCATAGTCAAGCATGCCCTGAACAAGAATCCGTTGAATATATTTGCATATCTCTTGAAGAATATTTTTAATGAATTTTTGAAAATCCGAAAAGCGATCCATGCACTTGGACATTCCAAGTATGTTGGAATGTCTTGAAATTGTACTCAGTCATAGTCAACGACGCCCTGAACAAGAATCAATTGAAAATATTTGCATATCTCTTAAGGAATATTTTTAATGAATTTTTGAAAATGATGAAAGTCTGTGCACTTAGGCAGTGACTTAACTTTTTATTCAAAAAAGACCCCAAAAGTATCTTGGAATGTCTTGAAATTGTACACAGTCATAGTCAAGCATGCCCTGAACAAGAATCCGTTGAATATATTTGCATATCTCTTGAAGAATATTTTTAATGAACTTTTGAAAATCAGGAAAGCGATCCATGCACTTGGACATTCCAAGTATGTTGGAATGTCTTGAAATTGTACTCAGTCATAGTCAACAACGCCCTGAACAAGAATCCGTTGAAAATATTTGCATATCGCTTAAGGAATATTTTTAATGAATTTTTGAAAATCAGGAAAGCGATCCATGCACTTAGGCAGTGACTTAACTTTTTCGTCAAAAAAGACCCCAAAAGTATCTTGGAATGTCTTGAAATTGTACACAGTCATAGTCAAGCATGCCCTGAACAAGAATCCGTTGAATATATTTGCATATCTCTTGAAGAATATTTTTAATGAATTTTTGAAAATCCGAAAAGCGATCCATGCACTTGGACATTCCAAGTATGTTGGAATGTCTTGAAATTGTACTCAGTCATAGTCAACGACGCCCTGAACAAGAATCCGTTGAAAATATTTGCATATCGCTTAAGGAATATTTCTAATGAATTTTTGAAAATCAGGAAAGCGATCCATGCACTTAGGCAGTGACTTAACTTTTTTGTCAAAAAAGACCCCAAAAGTATCTTGGAATGTCTTGAAATTGTACACAGTCATAGTCAAGCATGCCCTGAACAAGAATCCGTTGAATATATTTGCATATCTCTTGAAGAATATTTTTAATGAATTTTTGAAAATCCGAAAAGCGATCCATGCACTTGGACATTCCAAGTATGTTGGAATGTCTTGAAATTGTACTCAGTCATAGTCAACGACGCCCTGAACAAGAATCAATTGAAAATATTTGCATATCTCTTAAGGAATATTTTTAATGAATTTTTGAAAATGAGGAAAGTCTGTGCACTAAGGCAGTGACTTAAATTTTTATTCAAAAAAGACCCCAAAAGTATCTTGGAATGTCTTGAAATTGTACACAGTCATAGTCAAGCATGCCCTGAACAAGAATCCGTTGAATATATTTGCATATCTCTTGAAGAATATTTTTAATGAACTTTTGAAAATCAGGAAAGCGATCCATGCACTTGGACATTCCAAGTATGTTGGAATGTCTTGAAATTGTACTCAGTCATAGTCAACGACGCCCTGAACAAGAATCCGTTGAAAATATTTGCATATCGTTTAAGGAATATTTTTAAAGAATTTCTGAAAATCAGGAAAGCGATCCATGCACTTAGGCAGTGACTTAACTTTTTATTCAAAAAAGACCCCAAAAGTATCTTGGAATGTCTTGAAATTGTACACAGTCATAGTCAAGCATGCCCTGAACAAGAATCCGTTGAATATATTTGCATATCTCTTGAAGAATATTTTTAATGAATTTTTGAAAATCCGAAAAGCGATCCATGCACTTGGACATTCCAAGTATGTTGGAATGTCTTGAAATTGTACTCAGTCATAGTCAACGACGCCCTGAACAAGAATCAATTGAAAATATTTGCATATCTCTTAAGGAATATTTTTAATGAATTTTTGAAAATGAGGAAAGTCTGTGCACTTAGGCAGTGACTTAACTTTTTATTCAAAAAAGACCCCAAAAGTATCTTGGAATGTCTTGAAATTGTACACAGTCATAGTCAAGCATGCCCTGAACAAGAATCCGTTGAATATATTTGCATATCTCTTGAAGAATATTTTTAATGAACTTTTGAAAATCAGGAAAGCGATCCATGCACTTGGACATTCCAAGTATGTTGGAATGTCTTGAAATTGTACTCAGTCATAGTCAACGACGCCCTGAACAAGAATCCGTTGAAAATATTTGCATATCGTTTAAGGAATATTTTTAATGAATTTCTGAAAATCAGGAAAGCGATCCATGCACTTAGGCAGTGACTTAACTTTTTCGTCAAAAAAGACCCCAAAAGTATCTTGGAATGTCTTGAAATTGTACACAGTCATAGTCAAGCATGCCCTGAACAAGAATCCGTTGAATATATTTGCATATCTCTTGAAGAATATTTTTAATGAATTTTTGAAAATCCGGAAAGCGATCCATGCACTTGGACATTTCAAGTATGTTGGAATGTCTTGAAATTGTACACAGTCATAGTCAAGCATGCCCTGAACAAGAATCCGTTGAATATATTTGCATATCTCTTGAAGAATATTTTTAATGAACTTTTGAAAATCCGGAAAGCGATCCATGCACTTGGACATTCCAAGTATGTTGGAATGTCTTGAAATTGTACTCGGTCATAGTCAACGACGCCCTGAACAAGAATCCATTGAAAATATTTGCATATCTCTTAAGGAATATTTTTAATGAATTTTTGAAAATGATGAAAGTCTGTGCACTTAGGCAGTGACTTAACTTTTTATCCAAAAAAGACCCCAAAGGTATCTTGGAATGTCTTGAAATTGTACACAGTCATAGTCAAGCATGCCCTGAACAAGAATCCGTTGAATATATTTGCATATCTCTTGAAGAAGTTTTTTAATGAACTTTTGAAAATCAGGAAAGCGATCCATGCACTTGGACATTCCAAGTATGTTGGAATGTCTTGAAATTGTACTCAGTCATAGTCAACGACGCCCTGAACAAGAATCCGTTGAAAATATTTGCATATCGCTTAAGGAATATTTTTAATGAATTTTTGAAAATCAGGAAAGCGATCCATGCACTTAGGCAGTGACTTAACTTTTTATTCAAAAAAGACCCCAAAAGTATCTTGGAATGTCTTGAAATTGTACACAGTCATAGTCAAGCATGCCCTGAACAAGAATCCGTTGAATATATTTGCATATCTCTTGAAGAATATTTTTAATGAATTTTTGAAAATCCGAAAAGCGATCCATGCACTTGGACATTCCAAGTATGTTGGAATGTCTTGAAATTGTACTCAGTCATAGTCAACGACGCCCTGAACAAGAATCAATTGAAAATATTTGCATATCTCTTAAGGAATATTTTTAATGAATTTTTGAAAATTAGGAAAGCGATCCATGCACTTAGGCAGTGACTTAACTTTTGATGTTTTTGGTTTGTTTTTAAAGCATTAAAGCTGCAGGAGTTCATCCATGTCGCCCAGTCGCTGGAAACAAACGTTTGGACACCGTGGATCACACAGCAGGATATCAGGTGAGACGAAGGAAACGATCCATTTGCCCTGATGCACTTAGTGACTTGACTTTTTTTTCAAAAAAAACCCCAAAAGTAAATTGGAATGTCTTGAAATTGTACACAGTCATAGTCAAGCATGCCCTGAATAAGAATCCGTTGAATATATTTGCATATCTCTTGAAGAATATTTTTAATGAATTTTTGAAAATCCGGAAAGCGATCCATGCACTTGGACATTCCAAGTATGTTGGAATGTCTTGAAATTGTACTCAGTCATAGTCAACGACGCCCTGAACAAGAATCAATTGAAAATATTTGCATATCTCTTAAGGAATATTTTTAATGAATTTTTGAAAATGAGGAAAGTCTGTGCACTTAGGCAGTGACTTAACTTTTCATTCAAAAAAGACCCCAAAAGTATCTTGGAATGTCTTGAAATTGTACACAGTCATAGTCAAGCATGCCCTGAACAAGAATCCGTTAAATATATTTGCATATCTCTTGAAGAATATTTTTAATGAACTTTTGAAAATCAGGAAAGCGATCCATGCACTTGGACATTCCAAGTATGTTGGAATGTCTTGAAATTGTACTCAGTCATAGTCAACGACGCCCTGAACAAGAATCCGTTGAAAATATTTGCATATCGTTTAAGGAATATTTTTAAAGAATTTCTGAAAATCAGGAAAGCGATCCATGCACTTAGGCAGTGACTTAACTTTTTCGTCAAAAAAGACCCCAAAAGTATCTTGGAATGTCTTGAAATTGTACACAGTCATAGTCAAGCATGCCCTGAACAAGAATCCGTTGAATATATTTGCATATCTCTTGAAGAATATTTTTAATGAATTTTTGAAAATCCGGAAAGCGATCCATGCACTTGGACATTCCAAGTATGTTGGAATGTCTTGAAATTGTACTCAGTCATTTTCAACAACGCCCTGAACAAGAATCCATTGAAAATATTTGCATATCTCTTAAGGAATATTTTTAATGAATTTTTGAAAATGAGGAAAGTCTGTGCACTTAGGCAGTGACTTAACTTTTTATTCAAAAAAGACCCCAAAAGTATCTTGGAATGTCTTGAAATTGTACACAGTCATAGTCAAGCATGCCCTGAACAAGAATCCGTTGAATATATTTGCATATCTCTTGAAGAATATTTTTAATGAACTTTTGAAAATCAGGAAAGCGATCCATGCACTTGGACATTCCAAGTATGTTGGAATGTTTTGAAATTGTACTCAGTCATAGTCAACGACGCCCTGACCAAGAATCCGTTGAAAATATTTGCATATCGCTTAAGGAATATTTTTAATGAATTTTTGAAAATCAGAAAAGCGATCCATGCACTTAGGCAGTGACTTAACTTTTTTGTCAAAAAAGACCCCAAAAGTATCTTGGAATGTCTTGAAATTGTACACAGTCATAGTCAAGCATGCCCTGAACAAGAATCCGTTGAATATATTTGCATATCTCTTGAAGAATATTTTTAATGAATTTTTGAAAATCCGAAAAGCGATCCATGCACTTGGACATTCCAAGTATGTTGGAATGTCTTGAAATTGTACTCAGTCATAGTCAACGACGCCCTGAACAAGAATCAATTGAAAATATTTGCATATCTCTTAAGGAATATTTTTAATGAATTTTTGAAAATGAGGAAAGTCTGTGCACTTAGGCAGTGACTTAACTTTTTATTCAAAAAAGACCCCAAAAGTATCCTGGAATGTCTTGAAATTGTACACAGTCATAGTCAAGCATGCCCTGAACAAGAATCCGTTGAATATATTTGCATATCTCTTGAAGAATATTTTTAATGAACTTTTGAAAATCAGGAAAGCGATCCATGCACTTGGACATTCCAAGTATGTTGGAATGTCTTGAAATTGTACTCAGTCATAGTCAACGACGCCCTGAACAAGAATCCGTTGAAAATATTTGCATATCGTTTAAGGAATATTTTTAAAGAATTTCTGAAAATCAGGAAAGCGATCCATGCACTTAGGCAGTGACTTAACTTTTTCGTCAAAAAAGACCCCAAAAGTATCTTGGAATGTCTTGAAATTGTACACAGTCATAGTCAAGCATGCCCTGAACAAGAATCCGTTGAATATATTTGCATATCTCTTGAAGAATATTTTTAATGAATTTTTGAAAATCAGGAAAGCGATCCATGCACTTAGGCAGTGACTTAACTTTTTTGTCAAAAAAGACCCCAAAAGTATCTTGGAATGTCTTGAAATTGTACACAGTCATAGTCAAGCATGCCCTGAACAAGAATCCGTTGAATATATTTGCATATCTCCTGAAGAATATTTTTAATGAATTTTTGAAAATCCGAAAAGCGATCCATGCACTTGGACATTCCAAGTATGTTGGAATGTCTTGAAATTGTACTCAGTCATAGTCAACGACGCCCTGAACAAGAATCCGTTGAAAATATTTGCATATCGCTTAAGGAATATTTTTAATGAATTTTTGAAAATCAGGAAAGCGATCCATGCACTTAGGCAGTGACTTAACTTATTCGTCAAAAAAGACCCCAAAAGTATCTTGGAATGTCTTGAAATTGTACACAGTCATAGTCAAGCATGCCCTGAACAAGAATCCGTTGAATATATTTGCATATCTCTTGAAGAATATTTTTAATGAATTTTTGAAAATCCGAAAAGCGATCCATGCACTTGGACATTCCAAGTATGTTGGAATGTCTTGAAATTGTACTCAGTCATAGTCAACGACGCCCTGAACAAGAATCCGTTGAAAATATTTGCATATCGCTTAAGGAATATTTTTAATGAATTTTTGAAAATCAGGAAAGCGATCCATGCACTTAGGCAGTGACTTAACTTTTTTGTCAAAAAAGACCCCAAAAGTATCTTGGAATGTCTTGAAATTGTACACAGTCATAGTCAAGCATGCCCTGAACAAGAATCCGTTGAATATATTTGCATATCTCTTGAAGAATATTTTTAATGAATTTTTGAAAATCCGAAAAGCGATCCATGCACTTGGACATTCCAAGTATGTTGGAATGTCTTGAAATTGTACTCAGTCATAGTCAACGACGCCCTGAACAAGAATCAATTGAAAATATTTGCATATCTCTTAAGGAATATTTTTAATGAATTTTTGAAAATGAGGAAAGTCTGTGCACTAAGGCAGTGACTTAACTTTTTATTCAAAAAAGACCCCAAAAGTATCTTGGAATGTCTTGAAATTGTACACAGTCATAGTCAAGCATGCCCTGAACAAGAATCCGTTGAATATATTTGCATATCTCTTGAAGAATATTTTTAATGAACTTTTGAAAATCAGGAAAGCGATCCATGCACTTGGACATTCCAAGTATGTTGGAATGTCTTGAAATTGTACTCAGTCATAGTCAACGACGCCCTGAACAAGAATCCGTTGAAAATATTTGCATATCATTTAAGGAATATTTTTAAAGAATTTCTGAAAATCAGGAAAGCGATCCATGCACTTAGGCAGTGACTTAACTTTTTATTCAAAAAAGACCCCAAAAGTATCTTGGAATGTCTTGAAATTGTACACAGTCATAGTCAAGCATGCCCTGAACAAGAATCCGTTGAATATATTTGCATATCTCTTGAAGAATATTTTTAATGAATTTTTGAAAATCCGAAAAGCGATCCATGCACTTGGACATTCCAAGTATGTTGGAATGTCTTGAAATTGTACTCAGTCATAGTCAACGACGCCCTGAACAAGAATCAATTGAAAATATTTGCATATCTCTTAAGGAATATTTTTAATGAATTTTTGAAAATGAGGAAAGTCTGTGCACTTAGGCAGTGACTTAACTTTTTATTCAAAAAAGACCCCAAAAGTATCTTGGAATGTCTTGAAATTGTACACAGTCATAGTCAAGCATGCCCTGAACAAGAATCCGTTGAATATATTTGCATATCTCTTGAAGAATATTTTTAATGAACTTTTGAAAATCAGGAAAGCGATCCATGCACTTGGACATTCCAAGTATGTTGGAATGTCTTGAAATTGTACTCAGTCATAGTCAACGACGCCCTGAACAAGAATCCGTTGAAAATATTTGCATATCGTTTAAGGAATATTTTTAAAGAATTTCTGAAAATCAGGAAAGCGATCCATGCACTTAGGCAGTGACTTAACTTTTTCGTCAAAAAAGACCCCAAAAGTATCTTGGAATGTCTTGAAATTGTACACAGTCATAGTCAAGCATGCCCTGAACAAGAATCCGTTGAATATATTTGCATATCTCTTGAAGAATATTTTTAATGAATTTTTGAAAATCCGGAAAGCGATCCATGCACTTGGACATTCCAAGTATGTTGGAATGTCTTGAAATTGTACTCAGTCATAGTCAACAACGCCCTGAACAAGAATCCATTGAAAATATTTGCATATCTCTTAAGGAATATTTTTAATGAATTTTTGAAAATGAGGAAAGTCTGTGCACTTAGGCAGTGACTTAACTTTTTATTCAAAAAAGACCCCAAAAGTATCTTGGAATGTCTTGAAATTGTACACAGTCATAGTCAAGCATGCCCTGAACAAGAATCCGTTGAATATATTTGCATATCTCTTGAAGAATATTTTTAATGAACTTTTGAAAATCAGGAAAGCGATCCATGCACTTGGACATTCCAAGTATGTTGGAATGTTTTGAAATTGTACTCAGTCATAGTCAACGACGCCCTGAACAAGAATCCGTTGAAAATATTTGCATATCGCTTAAGGAATATTTTTAATGAATTTTTGAAAATCAGGAAAGCGATCCATGCACTTAGGCAGTGACTTAACTTTTTTGTCAAAAAAGACCCCAAAAGTATCTTGGAATGTCTTGAAATTGTACACAGTCATAGTCAAGCATGCCCTGAACAAGAATCCGTTGAATATATTTGCATATCTCTTGAAGAATATTTTTAATGAATTTTTGAAAATCCGGAAAGCGATCCATGCACTTGGACATTCCAAGTATGTTGGAATGTCTTGAAATTGTACTCGGTCATAGTCAACGACGCCCTGAACAAGAATCCATTGAAAATATTTGCATATCTCTTAAGGAATATTTTTAATGAATTTTTGAAAATGATGAAAGTCTGTGCACTTAGGCAGTGACTTAACTTTTTATCCAAAAAAGACCCCAAAGGTATCTTGGAATGTCTTGAAATTGTACACAGTCATAGTCAAGCATGCCCTGAACAAGAATCCGTTGAATATATTTGCATATCTCTTGAAGAATATTTTTAATGAACTTTTGAAAATCAGGAAAGCGATCCATGCACTTGGACATTCCAAGTATGTTGGAATGTCTTGAAATTGTACTCAGTCATAGTCAACGACGCCCTGAACAAGAATCCGTTGAAAATATTTGCATATCGCTTAAGGAATATTTTTAATGAATTTTTGAAAATCAGGAAAGCGATCCATGCACTTAGGCAGTGACTTAACTTTTGATGTTTTTGGTTTGTTTTTAAAGCATTAAAGCTGCAGGAGTTCATCCATGTCGCCCAGTCGCTGGAAACAAACGTTTGGACACCGTGGATCACACAGCAGGATATCAGGTGAGACGAAGGAAACGATCCATTTGCCCTGATGCACTTAGTGACTTGACTTTTTTTTCAAAAAAAAACCCAAAAGTAAATTGGAATGTCTTGAAATTGTACACAGTCATAGTCAAGCATGCCCTGAATAAGAATCCGTTGAATATATTTGCATATCTCTTGAAGAATATTTTTAATGAATTTTTGAAAATCCGGAAAGCGATCCATGCACTTGGACATTCCAAGTATGTTGGAATGTCTTGAAATTGTACTCAGTCATAGTCAACGACGCCCTGAACAAGAATCCGTTGAAAATATTTGCATATCGCTTAAGGAATATTTTTAATGAATTTTTGAAAATCAGGAAAGCGATCCATGCACTTAGGCAGTGACTTAACTTTTTCGTCAAAAAAGACCCCAAAAGTATCTTGGAATGTCTTGAAATTGTACACAGTCATAGTCAAGCATGCCCTGAACAAGAATCCGTTGAATATATTTGCATATCTCTTGAAGAATATTTTTAATGAATTTTTGAAAATCCGGAAAGCGATCCATGCACTTGGACATTCCAAGTATCTTGGAATGTCTTGAAATTGTACTCGGTCATAGTCAACGACGCCCTGAACAAGAATCCATTGAAAATATTTGCATATCTCTTAAGGAATATTTTTAATGAATTTTTGGAAATGAGGAAAGTCTGTGCACTTAGGCAGTGACTTAACTTTTTATTCAAAAAAGACCCCAAAAGTATCTTGGAATGTCTTGAAATTGTACTCAGTCATAGCCAACGACGCCCTGAACAAGAATCCGTTGAAAATATTTGCATATCGCTTAAGGAATATTTTTAATGAATTTTTGAAAATCAGGAAAGCAATCCATGCACTTAGGCAGTGACTTAACTTTTTTGTCAAAAAAGACCCCAAAAGTATCTTGGAATGTCTTGAAATTGTACACAGTCATAGTCAAGCATGCCCTGAACAAGAAACCGTTGAATATATTTGCATATCTCTTGAAGAATATTTTTAATGAATTTTTGAAAATCCGAAAAGCGATCCATGCACTTGGACATTCCAAGTATGTTGGAATGTCTTGAAATTGTACTCAGTCATAGTCAACGACGCCCTGAACAAGAATCAATTGAAAATATTTGCATATCTCTTAAGGAATATTTTTAATGAATTTTTGAAAATGAGGAAAGTCTGTGCACTTAGGCAGTGACTTAACTTTTTATTCAAAAAAGACCCCAAAAGTATCTTGATATGTCTTGAAATTGTACACAGTCATAGTCAATCATGCCCTGAACAAGAATCCGTTGAATATATTTGCATATCTCTTGAAGAATATTTTTAATGAACTTTTGAAAATCAGGAAAGCGATCCATGCACTTGGACATTCCAAGTATGTTGGAATGTCTTGAAATTGTACTCAGTCATAGTCAACGACGCCCTGAACAAGAATCCGTTGAAAATATTTGCATATCGTTTAAGGAATATTTTTAAAGAATTTCTGAAAATCAGGAAAGCGATCCATGCACTTAGGCAGTGACTTAACTTTTTCGTCAAAAAAGACCCCAAAAGTATCTTGGAATGTCTTGAAATTGTACACAGTCATAGTCAAGCATGCCCTGAACAAGAATCCGTTGAATATATTTGCATATCTCTTGAAGAATATTTTTAATGAACTTTTGAAAATCAGGAAAGCGATCCATGCACTTGGACATTCCAAGTATGTTGGAATGTCTTGAAATTGTACTCAGTCATAGTCAACGACGCCCTGAACAAGAATCCGTTGAAAATATTTGCATATCGCTTAAGGAATATTTTTAATGAATTTTTGAAAATCAGGAAAGCGATCCATGCACTTAGGCAGTGACTTAACTTTTTCGTCAAAAAAGACCCAAAAAGTATCTTGGAATGTCTTGAAATTGTACACAGTCATAGTCAAGCATGCCCTGAACAAGAATCCGTTGAATATATTTGCATATCTCTTGAAGAATATTTTTAATGAATTTTTGAAAATCCGGAAAGCGATCCATGGACTTGGACATTCCAAGTATGTTGGAATGTCTTGAAATTGTACTCGGTCATAGTCAACGACGCCCTGAACAAGAATCCATTGAAAATATTTGCATATCTCTTAAGGAATATTTTTAATGAATTTTTGGAAATGAGGAAAGTCTGTGCACTTAGGCAGTGACTTAACTTTTTATTCAAAAAAGACCCCAAAAGTATCTTGGAATGTCTTGAAATTGTACTCAGTCATAGCCAACGACGCCCTGAACAAGAATCCGTTGAAAATATTTGCATATCGCTTAAGGAATATTTTTAATGAATTTTTGAAAATCAGGAAAGCAATCCATGCACTTAGGCAGTGACTTAACTTTTTTGTCAAAAAAGACCCCAAAAGTATCTTGGAATGTCTTGAAATTGTACACAGTCATAGTCAAGCATGCCCTGAACAAGAAACCGTTGAATATATTTGCATATCTCTTGAAGAATATTTTGAATGAATTTTTGAAAATCCGAAAAGCGATCCATGCACTTGGACATTCCAAGTATGTTGGAATGTCTTGAAATTGTACTCAGTCATAGTCAACGACGCCCTGAACAAGAATCAATTGAAAATATTTGCATATCTCTTAAGGAATATTTTTAATGAATTTTTGAAAATGAGGAAAGTCTGTGCACTTAGGCAGTGACTTAACTTTTTATTCAAAAAAGACCCCAAAAGTATCTTGATATGTCTTGAAATTGTACACAGTCATAGTCAATCATGCCCTGAACAAGAATCCGTTGAATATATTTGCATATCTCTTGAAGAATATTTTTAATGAACTTTTGAAAATCAGGAAAGCGATCCATGCACTTGGACATTCCAAGTATGTTGGAATGTCTTGAAATTGTACTCAGTCATAGTCAACGACGCCCTGAACAAGAATCCGTTGAAAATATTTGCATATCGTTTAAGGAATATTTTTAAAGAATTTCTGAAAATCAGGAAAGCGATCCATGCACTTAGGCAGTGACTTAACTTTTTCGTCAAAAAAGACCCCAAAAGTATCTTGGAATGTCTTGAAATTGTACACAGTCATAGTCAAGCATGCCCTGAACAAGAATCCGTTGAATATATTTGCATATCTCTTGAAGAATATTTTTAATGAACTTTTGAAAATCAGGAAAGCGATCCATGCACTTGGACATTCCAAGTATGTTGGAATGTCTTGAAATTGTACTCAGTCATAGTCAACGACGCCCTGAACAAGAATCCGTTGAAAATATTTGCATATCGCTTAAGGAATATTTTTAATGAATTTTTGAAAATCAGGAAAGCGATCCATGCACTTAGGCAGTGACTTAACTTTTTCGTCAAAAAAGACCCCAAAAGTATCTTGGAATGTCTTGAAATTGTACACAGTCATAGTCAAGCATGCCCTGAACAAGAATCCGTTGAATATATTTGCATATCTCTTGAAGAATATTTTTAATGAATTTTTGAAAATCCGAAAAGCGATCCATGCACTTGGACATTCCAAGTATGTTGGAATGTCTTGAAATTGTACTCAGTCATAGTCAACGACGCTCTGAACAAGAATCAATTGAAAATATTTGCATATCTCTTAAGGAATATTTTTAATGAATTTTTGAAAATGAGGAAAGTCTGTGCACTAAGCCAGTGACTTAACTTTTCATTCAAAAAAGACCCCAAAAGTATCTTGGAATGTCTTGAAATTGTACACAGTCATAGTCAAGCATGCCCTGAACAAGAATCCGTTGAATATATTTGCATATCTCTTGAAGAATATTTTTAATGAACTTTTGAAAATCAGGAAAGCGATCCATGTACTTGGACATTCAAAGTATGTTGGAATGTCTTGAAATTGTACTCGGTCATAGTCAACGACGCCCTGAACAAGAATCCGTTGAAAATATTTGCATATCGCTTAAGGAATATTTTTAATGAATTTTTGAAAATCAGGAAAGCGATCCATGCACTTAGGCAGTGACTTAACTTTTTTGTCAAAAAAGACCCCAAAAGTATCTTGGAATGTCTTGAAATTGTACACAGTCATAGTCAAGCATGCCCTGAACAAGAATCCGTTGAATATATTTGCATATCTCTTGAAGAATATTTTTAATGAATTTTTGAAAATCCGAAAAGCGATCCATGCACTTGGACATTCCAAGTATGTTGGAATGTCTTGAAATTGTACTCGGTCATAGTCAACGACGCCCTGAACAAGAATCCATTGAAAATATTTGCATATCTCTTAAGGAATATTTTTAATGAATTTTTGAAAATGATGAAAGTCTGTGCACTTAGGCAGTGACTTAACTTTTTATCCAAAAAAGACCCCAAAGGTATCTTGGAATGTCTTGAAATTGTACACAGTCATAGTCAAGCATGCCCTGAACAAGAATCCGTTGAATATATTTGCATATCTCTTGAAGAATATTTTTAATGAATTTTTGAAAATCCGGAAAGCGATCCATGCACTTGGACATTCCAAGTATGTTGGAATGTCTTGAAATTGTACTCGGTCATAGTCAACGACGCCCTGAACAAGAATCCATTGAAAATATTTGCATATCTCTTAAGGAATATTTTTAATGAATTTTTGAAAATGATGAAAGTCTGTGCACTTAGGCAGTGACTTAACTTTTTATTCAAAAAAGACCCCAAAGGTATCTTGGAATGTCTTGAAATTGTACACAGTCATAGTCAAGCATGCCCTGAACAAGAATCCATTGAATATATTTGCATATCTCTTGAAGAATATTTTTAATGAACTTTTGAAAATCAGGAAAGCGATCCATGCACTTGGACATTCCAAGTATGTTGGAATGTCTTGTAATTGTACTCAGTCATAGTCAACGACGCCCTGAACAAGAATCCGTTGAAAATATTTGCATATAGCTTAAGGAATATTTTTAATGAATTTTTGAAAATCAGGAAAGCGATCCATGCACTTAGGCAGTGACTTAACTTTTTTGTCAAAAAAGACCCCAAAAGTATCTTGGAATGTCTTGAAATTGTACACAGTCATAGTCAAGCATGCCCTGAACAAGAATCCGTTGAATATATTTGCATATCTCTTGAAGAATATTTTTAATGAATTTTTGAAAATCCGAAAAGCGATCCATGCACTTGGACATTCCAAGTATGTTGGAATGTCTTGAAATTGTACTCAGTCATAGTCAACGACGCCCTGAACAAGAATCAATTGAAAATATTTGCATATCTCTTAAGGAATATTTTTAATGAATTTTTGAAAATGATGAAAGTCTGTGCACTTAGGCAGTGACTTAACTTTTTATTCAAAAAAGACCCCAAAAGTATCTTGGAATGTCTTGAAATTGTACACAGTCATAGTCAAGCATGCCCTGAACAAGAATCCGTTTAATATATTTGCATATCTCTTGAAGAATATTTTTAATGAACTTTTGAAAATCAGGAAAGCGATCCATGCACTTGGACATTCCAAGTATGTTGGAATGTCTTGAAATTGTACTCAGTCATAGTCAACGACGCCCTGAACAAGAATCCGTTGAAAATATTTGCATATCGCTTAAGGAATATTTTTAATGAATTTTTGAAAATCAGGAAAGCGATCCATGCACTTAGGCAGTGACTTAACTTTTTCGTCAAAAAAGACCCCAAAAGTATCTTGGAATGTCTTGAAATTGTACACAGTCATAGTCAAGCATGCCCTGAACAAGAATCCGTTGAATATATTTGCATATCTCTTGAAGAATATTTTTAATGAATTTTTGAAAATCCGAAAAGCGATCCATGCACTTGGACATTCCAAGTATGTTGGAATGTCTTGAAATTGTACTCAGTCATAGTCAACGACGCCCTGAACAAGAATCAATTGAAAATATTTGCATATCTCTTAAGGAATATTTTTAATGAATTTTTGAAAATGAGGAAAGTCTGTGCACTTAGGCAGTGACTTAACTTTTTATTCAAAAAAGACCCCAAAAGTATCTTGGAATGTCTTGAAATTGTACACAGTCATAGTCAAGCATAGCCCTGAACAAGAATCCGTTGAATATATTTGCATATCTCTTGAAGAATATTTTAAATGAACTTTTGAAAATCAGGAAAGCGATCCATGCACTTGGACATTCCAAGTATGTTGGAATGTCTTGAAATTGTACTCAGTCATAGTCAACGACGCCCTGAACAAGAATCCGTTGAAAATATTTGCATATCGTTTAAGGAATATTTTTAAAGAATTTCTGAAAATCAGGAAAGCGATCCATGCACTTAGGCAGTGACTTAACTTTTTCGTCAAAAAAGACCCCAAAAGTATCTTGGAATGTCTTGAAATTGTACACAGTCATAGTCAAGCATGCCCTGAACAAGAATCCGTTGAATATATTTGCATATCTCTTGAAGAATATTTTTAATGAATTTTTGAAAATCCGGAAAGCGATCCATGCACTTGGACATTCCAAGTATGTTGGAATGTCTTGAAATTGTACTCGGTCATAGTCAACGACGCCCTGAACAAGAATACATTGAAAATATTTGCATATCTCTTAAGGAATATTTTTAATGAATTTTTGAAAATGATGAAAGTCTGTGCACTTAGGCAGTGACTTAACTTTTTATTCAAAAAAGACCCCAAAGGTATCTTGGAATGTCTTGAAATTGTACACAGTCATAGTCAAGCATGCCCTGAACAAGAATCCGTTGAATATATTTGCATATCTCTTGAAGAATATTTTTAATGAATTTTTGAAAATCAGGAAAGCGATCCATGCACTTGGACATTCCAAGTATGTTGGAATGTCTTGAAATTGTACTCAGTCATAGTCAACGACGCCCTGAACAAGAATCCGTTGAAAATATTTGCATATCGCTTAAGGAATATTTTTAATGAATTTTTGAAAATCAGGAAAGCGATCCATGCACTTAGGCAGTGACTTAACTTTTTTGTCAAAAAAGACCCCAAAAGTATCTTGGAATGTCTTGAAATTGTACACAGTCATAGTCAAGCATGCCCTGAACAAGAATCCGTTGAATATATTTGCATATCTCTTGAAGAATATTTTTAATGAACTTTTGAAAATCAGGAAAGCGATCCATGCACTTGGACATTCCAAGTATGTTGGAATGTCTTGAAATTGTACTCAGTCATAGTCAACGACGCCCTGAACAAGAATCCGTTGAAAATATTTGCATATCGCTTAAGGAATATTTTTAAAGAATTTCTGAAAATCAGGAAAGCGATCCATGCACTTAGGCAGTGACTTAACTTTTTATTCAAAAAAGACCCCAAAAGTATCTTGGAATGTCTTGAAATTGTACACAGTCATAGTCAAGCCTGCCCTGAACAAGAATCCGTTGAATATATTTGCATATCTCTTGAAGAATATTTTTAATGAATTTTTGAAAATACGAAAGCGATCCATGCACTTGGACATTCCAAGTATGTTGGAATGTCTTGAAATTGTACTCAGTCATAGTCAACGACGCCCTGAACAAGAATCAATTGAAAATATTTGCATATCTCTTAAGGAATATTTTTAATGAATTTTTGAAAATGAGGAAAGTCTGTGCACTTAGGCAGTGACTTAACTTTTTATTCAAAAAAGACCCCAAAAGTATCTTGGAATGTCTTGAAATTGTACACAGTCATAGTCAAGCATGCCCTGAACAAGAATCCGTTGAATATATTTGCATATCTCTTGAAGAATATTTTTAATGAACTTTTGAAAATCAGGAAAGCGATCCATGCACTTGGACATTCCAAGTATGTTGGAATGTCTTGAAATTGTACTCAGTCATAGTCAACGACGCCCTGAACAAGAATCCGTTGAAAATATTTGCATATCGTTTAAGGAATATTTTTAAAGAATTTCTGAAAATCAGGAAAGCGATCCATGCACTTAGGCAGTGACTTAACTTTTTCGTCAAAAAAGACCCCAAAAGTATCTTGGAATGTCTTGAAATTGTACACAGTCATAGTCAAGCATGCCCTGAACAAGAATCCGTTGAATATATTTGCATATCTCTTGAAGAATATTTTTAATGAATTTTTGAAAATCCGGAAAGCGATCCATGCACTTGGACATTCCAAGTATGTTGGAATGTCTTGAAATTGTACTCGGTCATAGTCAACGACGCCCTGAACAAGAATCCATTGAAAATATTTGCATATCTCTTAAGGAATATTTTTAATGAATTTTTGAAAATGATGAAAGTCTGTGCACTTAGGCAGTGACTTAACTTTTTATTCAAAAAAGACCCCAAAGGTATCTTGGAATGTCTTGAAATTGTACACAGTCATAGTCAAGCATGCCCTGAACAAGAATCCGTTGAATATATTTGCATATCTCTTGAAGAATATTTTTAATGAACTTTTGAAAATCAGGAAAGCGATCCATGCACTTGGACATTCCAAGTATGTTGGAATGTCTTGAAATTGTACTCAGTCATAGTCAACGACGCCCTGAACAAGAATCCGTTGAAAATATTTGCATATCGCTTAAGGAATATTTTTAATGAATTTTTGAAAATCAGGAAAGCGATCCATGCACTTAGGCAGTGACTTAACTTTTTTGTCAAAAAAGACCCCAAAAGTATCTTGGAATGTCTTGAAATTGTACACAGTCATAGTCAAGCATGCCCTGAACAAGAATCCGTTGAATATATTTGCATATCTCTTGAAGAATATTTTTAATGAATTTTTGAAAATCCGAAAAGCGATCCATGCACTTGGACATTCCAAGTATGTTGGAATGTCTTGAAATTGTACTCAGTCATAGTCAACGACGCCCTGAACAAGAATCAATTGAAAATATTTGCATATCTCTTAAGGAATATTTTTAATGAATTTTTGAAAATGAGGAAAGTCTGTGCACTTAGGCAGTGACTTAACTTTTTATTCAAAAAAGACCCCAAAAGTATCTTGGAATGTCTTGAAATTGTACACAGTCATAGTCAAGCATGCCCTGAACAAGAATCCGTTGAATATATTTGCATATCTCTTGAAGAATATTTTTAATGAACTTTTGAAAATCAGGAAAGCGATCCATGCACTTGGACATTCCAAGTATGTTGGAATGTCTTGAAATTGTACTCAGTCATAGTCAACGACGCCCTGAACAAGAATCCGTTGAAAATATTTGCATATCGTTTAAGGAATATTTTTAAAGAATTTCTGAAAATCAGGAAAGCGATCCATGCACTTAGGCAGTGACTTAACTTTTTCGTCAAAAAAGACCCCAAAAGTATCTTGGAATGTCTTGAAATTGTACACAGTCATAGTCAAGCATGCCCTGAACAAGAATCCGTTGAATATATTTGCATATCTCTTGAAGAATATTTTTAATGAATTTTTGAAAATCCGAAAGCGATCCATGCACTTGGACATTCCAAGTATGTTGGAATGTCTTGAAATTGTACTCAGTCATAGTCAACGACGCCCTGAACAAGAATCAATTGAAAATATTTGCATATCTCTTAAGGAATATTTTTAATGAATTTTTGAAAATGAGGAAAGTCTGTGCACTTAGGCAGTGACTTAACTTTTTATTCAAAAAAGACCCCAAAAGTATCTTGGAATATATTGAAATTGTACACAGTCATAGTCAAGCATGCCCTGAACAAGAATCCGTTGAATATATTTGCATATCTCTTGAAGAATATTTTTAATGAACTTTTGAAAATCAGGAAAGCGATCCATGCACTTGGACATTCCAAGTATGTTGGAATGTCTTGAAATTGTACTCAGTCATAGTCAACGACGCCCTGAACAAGAATCCGTTGAAAATATTTGCATATCGTTTAAGGAATATTTTTAAAGAATTTCTGAAAATCAGGAAAGCGATCCATGCACTTAGGCAGTGACTTAACTTTTTCGTCAAAAAAGACCCCAAAAGTATCTTGGAATGTCTTGAAATTGTACACAGTCATAGTCAAGCATGCCCTGAACAAGAATCCGTTGAATATATTTGCATATCTCTTGAAGAATATTTTTAATGAATTTTTGAAAATCCGGAAAGCGATCCATGCACTTGGACATTCCAAGTATGTTGGAATGTCTTGAAATTGTACTCGGTCATAGTCAACGACGCCCTGAACAAGAATCCATTGAAAATATTTGCATATCTCTTGAAGAATATTTTTAATGAATTTTTGAAAATCAGGAAAGCGATCCATGCACTTGGACATTCCAAGTATGTTGGAATGTCTTGAAATTGTACTCAGTCATAGTCAACGACGCCCTGAACAAGAATCCGTTGAAAATATTTGCATATCGCTTAAGGAATATTTTTAATGAATTTTTGAAAATCAGGAAAGCGATCCATGCACTTAGGCAGTGACTTAACTTTTTTGTCAAAAAAGACCCCAAAAGTATCTTGGAATGTCTTGAAATTGTACACAGTCATAGTCAAGCATGCCCTGAACAAGAATCCGTTGAATATATTTGCATATCTCTTGAAGAATATTTTTAATGAATTTTTGAAAATCCGAAAAGCGATCCATGCACTTGGACATTCCAAGTATGTTGGAATGTCTTGAAATTGTACTCAGTCATAGTCAACGACGCCCTGAACAAGAATCAATTGAAAATATTTGCATATCTCTTAAGGAATATTTTTAATGAATTTTTGAAAATGAGGAAAGCGATCCATGCACTTGGACATTCCAAGTATGTTGGAATGTCTTGAAATTGTACTCGGTCATAGTCAACGACGCCCTGAACAAGAATCCATTGAAAATATTTGCATATCTCTTGAAGAATATTTTTAATGAATTTTTGAAAATCAGGAAAGCGATCCATGCACTTGGACATTCCAAGTATGTTGGAATGTCTTGAAATTGTACTCAGTCATAGTCAACGACGCCCTGAACAAGAATCCGTTGAAAATATTTGCATATCGCTTAAGGAATATTTTTAATGAATTTTTGAAAATCAGGAAAGCGATCCATGCACTTAGGCAGTGACTTAACTTTTTTGTCAAAAAAGACCCCAAAAGTATCTTGGAATGTCTTGAAATTGTACACAGTCATAGTCAAGCATGCCCTGAACAAGAATCCGTTGAATATATTTGCATATCTCTTGAAGAATATTTTTAATGAATTTTTGAAAATCCGAAAAGCGATCCATGCACTTGGACATTCCAAGTATGTTGGAATGTCTTGAAATTGTACTCAGTCATAGTCAACGACGCCCTGAACAAGAATCAATTGAAAATATTTGCATATCTCTTAAGGAATATTTTTAATGAATTTTTGAAAATGAGGAAAGTCTGTGCACTTAGGCAGTGACTTAACTTTTTATTCAAAAAAGACCCCAAAAGTATCTTGGAATGTCTTGAAATTGTACACAGTCATAGTCAAGCATGCCCTGAACAAGAATCCGTTGAATATATTTGCATATCTCTTGAAGAATATTTTTAATGAACTTTTGAAAATCAGGAAAGCGATCCATGCACTTGGACATTCCAAGTATGTTGGAATGTCTTGAAATTGTACTCAGTCATAGTCAACGACGCCCTGAACAAGAATCCGTTGAAAATATTTGCATATCGCTTAAGGAATATTTTTAAAGAATTTCTGAAAATCAGGAAAGCGATCCATGCACTTAGGCAGTGACTTAACTTTTTATTCAAAAAAGACCCCAAAAGTATCTTGGAATGTCTTGAAATTGTACACAGTCATAGTCAAGCCTGCCCTGAACAAGAATCCGTTGAATATATTTGCATATCTCTTGAAGAATATTTTTAATGAATTTTTGAAAATACGAAAGCGATCCATGCACTTGGACATTCCAAGTATGTTGGAATGTCTTGAAATTGTACTCAGTCATAGTCAACGACGCCCTGAACAAGAATCAATTGAAAATATTTGCATATCTCTTAAGGAATATTTTTAATGAATTTTTGAAAATGAGGAAAGTCTGTGCACTTAGGCAGTGACTTAACTTTTTATTCAAAAAAGACCCCAAAAGTATCTTGGAATGTCTTGAAATTGTACACAGTCATAGTCAAGCATGCCCTGAACAAGAATCCGTTGAATATATTTGCATATCTCTTGAAGAATATTTTTAATGAACTTTTGAAAATCAGGAAAGCGATCCATGCACTTGGACATTCCAAGTATGTTGGAATGTCTTGAAATTGTACTCAGTCATAGTCAACGACGCCCTGAACAAGAATCCGTTGAAAATATTTGCATATCGTTTAAGGAATATTTTTAAAGAATTTCTGAAAATCAGGAAAGCGATCCATGCACTTAGGCAGTGACTTAACTTTTTCGTCAAAAAAGACCCCAAAAGTATCTTGGAATGTCTTGAAATTGTACACAGTCATAGTCAAGCATGCCCTGAACAAGAATCCGTTGAATATATTTGCATATCTCTTGAAGAATATTTTTAATGAATTTTTGAAAATCCGGAAAGCGATCCATGCACTTGGACATTCCAAGTATGTTGGAATGTCTTGAAATTGTACTCGGTCATAGTCAACGACGCCCTGAACAAGAATCCATTGAAAATATTTGCATATCTCTTAAGGAATATTTTTAATGAATTTTTGAAAATGATGAAAGTCTGTGCACTTAGGCAGTGACTTAACTTTTTATTCAAAAAAGACCCCAAAGGTATCTTGGAATGTCTTGAAATTGTACACAGTCATAGTCAAGCATGCCCTGAACAAGAATCCGTTGAATATATTTGCATATCTCTTGAAGAATATTTTTAATGAACTTTTGAAAATCAGGAAAGCGATCCATGCACTTGGACATTCCAAGTATGTTGGAATGTCTTGAAATTGTACTCAGTCATAGTCAACGACGCCCTGAACAAGAATCCGTTGAAAATATTTGCATATCGCTTAAGGAATATTTTTAATGAATTTTTGAAAATCAGGAAAGCGATCCATGCACTTAGGCAGTGACTTAACTTTTTTGTCAAAAAAGACCCCAAAAGTATCTTGGAATGTCTTGAAATTGTACACAGTCATAGTCAAGCATGCCCTGAACAAGAATCCGTTGAATATATTTGCATATCTCTTGAAGAATATTTTTAATGAATTTTTGAAAATCCGAAAAGCGATCCATGCACTTGGACATTCCAAGTATGTTGGAATGTCTTGAAATTGTACTCAGTCATAGTCAACGACGCCCTGAACAAGAATCAATTGAAAATATTTGCATATCTCTTAAGGAATATTTTTAATGAATTTTTGAAAATGAGGAAAGTCTGTGCACTTAGGCAGTGACTTAACTTTTTATTCAAAAAAGACCCCAAAAGTATCTTGGAATGTCTTGAAATTGTACACAGTCATAGTCAAGCATGCCCTGAACAAGAATCCGTTGAATATATTTGCATATCTCTTGAAGAATATTTTTAATGAACTTTTGAAAATCAGGAAAGCGATCCATGCACTTGGACATTCCAAGTATGTTGGAATGTCTTGAAATTGTACTCAGTCATAGTCAACGACGCCCTGAACAAGAATCCGTTGAAAATATTTGCATATCGTTTAAGGAATATTTTTAAAGAATTTCTGAAAATCAGGAAAGCGATCCATGCACTTAGGCAGTGACTTAACTTTTTCGTCAAAAAAGACCCCAAAAGTATCTTGGAATGTCTTGAAATTGTACACAGTCATAGTCAAGCATGCCCTGAACAAGAATCCGTTGAATATATTTGCATATCTCTTGAAGAATATTTTTAATGAATTTTTGAAAATCCGAAAGCGATCCATGCACTTGGACATTCCAAGTATGTTGGAATGTCTTGAAATTGTACTCAGTCATAGTCAACGACGCCCTGAACAAGAATCAATTGAAAATATTTGCATATCTCTTAAGGAATATTTTTAATGAATTTTTGAAAATGAGGAAAGTCTGTGCACTTAGGCAGTGACTTAACTTTTTATTCAAAAAAGACCCCAAAAGTATCTTGGAATGTCTTGAAATTGTACACAGTCATAGTCAAGCATGCCCTGAACAAGAATCCGTTGAATATATTTGCATATCTCTTGAAGAATATTTTTAATGAACTTTTGAAAATCAGGAAAGCGATCCATGCACTTGGACATTCCAAGTATGTTGGAATGTCTTGAAATTGTACTCAGTCATAGTCAACGACGCCCTGAACAAGAATCCGTTGAAAATATTTGCATATCGTTTAAGGAATATTTTTAAAGAATTTCTGAAAATCAGGAAAGCGATCCATGCACTTAGGCAGTGACTTAACTTTTTCGTCAAAAAAGACCCCAAAAGTATCTTGGAATGTCTTGAAATTGTACACAGTCATAGTCAAGCATGCCCTGAACAAGAATCCGTTGAATATATTTGCATATCTCTTGAAGAATATTTTTAATGAATTTTTGAAAATCCGGAAAGCGATCCATGCACTTGGACATTCCAAGTATGTTGGAATGTCTTGAAATTGTACTCGGTCATAGTCAACGACGCCCTGAACAAGAATCCATTGAAAATATTTGCATATCTCTTAAGGAATATTTTTAATGAATTTTTGAAAATGATGAAAGTCTGTGCACTTAGGCAGTGACTTAACTTTTTATTCAAAAAAGACCCCAAAGGTATCTTGGAATGTCTTGAAATTGTACACAGTCATAGTCAAGCATGCCCTGAACAAGAATCCGTTGAATATATTTGCATATCTCTTGAAGAATATTTTTAATGAACTTTTGAAAATCAGGAAAGCGATCCATGCACTTGGACATTCCAAGTATGTTGGAATGTCTTGAAATTGTACTCAGTCATAGTCAACGACGCCCTGAACAAGAATCCGTTGAAAATATTTGCATATCGCTTAAGGAATATTTTTAATGAATTTTTGAAAATCAGGAAAGCGATCCATGCACTTAGGCAGTGACTTAACTTTTTTGTCAAAAAAGACCCCAAAAGTATCTTGGAATGTCTTGAAATTGTACACAGTCATAGTCAAGCATGCCCTGAACAAGAATCCGTTGAATATATTTGCATATCTCTTGAAGAATATTTTTAATGAATTTTTGAAAATCCGAAAAGCGATCCATGCACTTGGACATTCCAAGTATGTTGGAATGTCTTGAAATTGTACTCAGTCATAGTCAACGACGCCCTGAACAAGAATCAATTGAAAATATTTGCATATCTCTTAAGGAATATTTTTAATGAATTTTTGAAAATGAGGAAAGTCTGTGCACTTAGGCAGTGACTTAACTTTTTATTCAAAAAAGACCCCAAAAGTATCTTGGAATGTCTTGAAATTGTACACAGTCATAGTCAAGCATGCCCTGAACAAGAATCCGTTGAATATATTTGCATATCTCTTGAAGAATATTTTTAATGAACTTTTGAAAATCAGGAAAGCGATCCATGCACTTGGACATTCCAAGTATGTTGGAATGTCTTGAAATTGTACTCAGTCATAGTCAACGACGCCCTGAACAAGAATCCGTTGAAAATATTTGCATATCGTTTAAGGAATATTTTTAAAGAATTTCTGAAAATCAGGAAAGCGATCCATGCACTTAGGCAGTGACTTAACTTTTTCGTCAAAAAAGACCCCAAAAGTATCTTGGAATGTCTTGAAATTGTACACAGTCATAGTCAAGCATGCCCTGAACAAGAATCCGTTGAATATATTTGCATATCTCTTGAAGAATATTTTTAATGAATTTTTGAAAATCCGAAAGCGATCCATGCACTTGGACATTCCAAGTATGTTGGAATGTCTTGAAATTGTACTCAGTCATAGTCAACGACGCCCTGAACAAGAATCAATTGAAAATATTTGCATATCTCTTAAGGAATATTTTTAATGAATTTTTGAAAATGAGGAAAGTCTGTGCACTTAGGCAGTGACTTAACTTTTTATTCAAAAAAGACCCCAAAAGTATCTTGGAATGTCTTGAAATTGTACACAGTCATAGTCAAGCATGCCCTGAACAAGAATCCGTTGAATATATTTGCATATCTCTTGAAGAATATTTTTAATGAACTTTTGAAAATCAGGAAAGCGATCCATGCACTTGGACATTCCAAGTATGTTGGAATGTCTTGAAATTGTACTCAGTCATAGTCAACGACGCCCTGAACAAGAATCCGTTGAAAATATTTGCATATCGTTTAAGGAATATTTTTAAAGAATTTCTGAAAATCAGGAAAGCGATCCATGCACTTAGGCAGTGACTTAACTTTTTCGTCAAAAAAGACCCCAAAAGTATCTTGGAATGTCTTGAAATTGTACACAGTCATAGTCAAGCATGCCCTGAACAAGAATCCGTTGAATATATTTGCATATCTCTTGAAGAATATTTTTAATGAATTTTTGAAAATCCGGAAAGCGATCCATGCACTTGGACATTCCAAGTATGTTGGAATGTCTTGAAATTGTACTCAGTCATAGTCAACAACGCCCTGAACAAGAATCCATTGAAAATATTTGCATATCTCTTAAGGAATATTTTTAATGAATTTTTGAAAATGAGGAAAGTCTGTGCACTTAGGCAGTGACTTAACTTTTTATTCAAAAAAGACCCCAAAAGTATCTTGGAATGTCTTGAAATTGTACACAGTCATAGTCAAGCATGCCCTGAACAAGAATCCGTTGAATATATTTGCATATCTCTTGAAGAATATTTTTAATGAACTTTTGAAAATCAGGAAAGCGATCCATGCACTTGGACATTCCAAGTATGTTGGAATGTTTTGAAATTGTACTCAGTCATAGTCAACGACGCCCTGAACAAGAATCCGTTGAAAATATTTGCATATCGCTTAAGGAATATTTTTAATGAATTTTTGAAAATCAGAAAAGCGATCCATGCACTTAGGCAGTGACTTAACTTTTTTGTCAAAAAAGACCCCAAAAGTATCTTGGAATGTCTTGAAATTGTACACAGTCATAGTCAAGCATGCCCTGAACAAGAATCCGTTGAATATATTTGCATATCTCTTGAAGAATATTTTTAATGAATTTTTGAAAATCCGAAAAGCGATCCATGCACTTGGACATTCCAAGTATGTTGGAATGTCTTGAAATTGTACTCGGTCATAGTCAACGACGCCCTGAACAAGAATCCATTGAAAATATTTGCATATCTCTTAAGGAATATTTTTAATGAATTTTTGAAAATGATGAAAGTCTGTGCACTTAGGCAGTGACTTAACTTTTTATCCAAAAAAGACCCCAAAGGTATCTCGGAATGTCTTGAAATTGTACACAGTCATAGTCAAGCATGCCCTGAACAAGAATCCGTTGAATATATTTGCATATCTCTTGAAGAATATTTTTAATGAACTTTTGAAAATCAGGAAAGCGATCCATGCACTTGGACATTCCAAGTATGTTGGAATGTCTTGAAATTGTACTCAGTCATAGTCAACGACGCCCTGAACAAGAATCCGTTGAAAATATTTGCATATCGCTTAAGGAATATTTTTAATGAATTTTTGAAAATCAGGAAAGCGATCCATGCACTTAGGCAGTGACTTAACTTTTTTGTCAAAAAAGACCCCAAAAGTATCTTGGAAATGTCTTGAAATTGGACACAGTCATAGTCAAGCATGCCCTGAACAAGAATCCGTTGAATATATTTGCATATCTCTTGAAGAATATTTTTAATGAATTTTTGAAAATCCGAAAAGCGATCCATGCACTTGGACATTCCAAGTATGTTGGAATGTCTTTAAATTGTACTCAGTCATAGTCAACGACGCCCTGAACAAGAATCAATTGAAAATATTTGCATATCTCTTAAGGAATATTTTTAATGAATTTTTGAAAATGAGGAAAGTCTGTGCACTTTGGCAGTGACTTAACTTTTTATTCAAAAAAGACCCCAAAAGTATCTTGGAATGTCTTGAAATTGTACACAGTCATAGTCAAGCATGCCCTGAACAAGAATCCGTTGAATATATTTGCATATCTCTTGAAGAATATTTTTAATGAACTTTTGAAAATCAGGAAAGCGATCCATGCACTTGGACATTCCAAGTATGTTGGAATGTTTTGAAATTGTACTCAGTCATAGTCAACGACGCCCTGAACAAGAATCCGTTGAAAATATTTGCATATCGCTTAAGGAATATTTTTAATGAATTTTTGAAAATCAGGAAAGCGATCCATGCACTTAGGCAGTGACTTAACTTTTTATTCAAAAAAGACCCCAAAAGTATCCTGGAATGTCTTGAAATTGTACACAGTCATAGTCAAGCATGCCCTGAACAAGAATCCGTTGAATATATTTGCATATCTCTTGAAGAATATTTTTAATGAATTTTTGAAAATCCGAAAAGCGATCCATGCACTTGGACATTCCAAGTATGTTGGAATGTCTTGAAATTGTACTCAGTCATAGTCAACAACGCCCTGAACAAGAATCAATTGAAAATATTTGCATATCTCTTAAGGAATATTTTTAATGAATTTTTGAAAATTAGGAAAGCGATCCATGCACTTAGGCAGTGACTTAACTTTTGATGTTTTTGGTTTGTTTTTAAAGCATTAAAGCTGCAGGAGTTCTTCCATGTCGCCCAGTCGCTGGAAACAAACGTTTGGACACCGTGGATCACACAGCAGGATATCAGGTGAGACGAAGGAAACGATCCATTTGCCCTGATGCACTTAGTGACTTGACTTTTTTTTCAAAAAAAACCCCAAAAGTAAATTGGAATGTCTTGAAATTGTACACAGTCATAGTCAAGCATGCCCTGAATAAGAATCCGTTGAATATATTTGCATATCTCTTGAAGAATATTTTTAATGAATTTTTGAAAATCCGAAAAGCGATCCATGCACTTGGACATTCCAAGTATGTTGGAATGTCTTGAAATTGTACTCAGTCATAGTCAACGACGCCCTGAACAAGAATCCGTTGAAAATATTTGCATATCGCTTAAGGAATATTTTTAATGAATTTTTGAAAATCAGGAAAGCGATCCATGCACTTAGGCAGTGACTTAACTTTTTCGTCAAAAAAGACCCCAAAAGTATCTTGGAATGTCTTGAAATTGTACACAGTCATAGTCAAGCATGCCCTGAACAAGAATCCGTTGAATATATTTGCATATCTCTTGAGGAATATTTTTAATGAATTTTTGAAAATCAGGAAAGCGATCCATGCACTTAGGCAGTGACTTAACTTTTGATGTTTTTGGGTTGTTTTTAAAGAATTAAAGCTGCAGGAGTTCATCCATGTCGTCCAGTCGCTGGAAACAAACGTCTGGACACCGTGGATCACACAGCAGGATATCAGGTGAGACGAAGGAAACGATCCATTTGCCCTGATGCACTTAGTGACTTGACTTTTTTTTCAAAAAAAACCCCAAAAGTAAATTGGAATGTCTTGAAATTGTACACAGTCATAGTCAAGCATGCCCTGAACAAGAATCCGTTGAATATATTTGCATATCTCTTGAAGAATATTTTTAATGAATTTTTGAAAATCCGAAAAGCGATCCATGCACTTGGACATTCCAAGTATGTTGGAATGTCTTGAAATTGTACTCAGTCATAGTCAACGACGCCCTGAACAAGAATCAATTGAAAATATTTGCATATCTCTTAAGGAATATTTTTAATGAATTTTTGAAAATGAGGAAAGTCTGTGCACTTAGGCAGTGACTTAACTTTTTATTCAAAAAAGACCCCAAAAGTATCTTGGAATGTCTTGAAATTGTACACAGTCATAGTCAAGCATGCCCTGAACAAGAATCCGTTGAATATATTTGCATATCTCTTGAAGAATATTTTTAATGAACTTTTGAAAATCAGGAAAGCGATCCATGCACTTGGACATTCCAAGTATGTTGGAATGTCTTGAAATTGTACTCAGTCATAGTCAACGACGCCCTGAACAAGAATCCGTTGAAAATATTTGCATATCGTTTAAGGAATATTTTTAAAGAATTTCTGAAAATCAGGAAAGCGATCCATGCACTTAGGCAGTGACTTAACTTTTTCGTCAAAAAAGACCCCAAAAGTATCTTGGAATGTCTTGAAATTGTACACAGTCATAGTCAAGCATGCCCTGAACAAGAATCCGTTGAAAATATTTGCATATCGTTTAAGGAATATTTTTAAAGAATTTCTGAAAATCAGGAAAGCGATCCATGCACTTAGGCAGTGACTTAACTTTTTATTCAAAAAAGACCCCAAAAGTATCTTGGAATGTCTTGAAATTGTACACAGTCATAGTCAAGCATGCCCTGAACAAGAATCCGTTGAATATATTTGCATATCTCTTGAAGAATATTTTTAATGAACTTTTGAAAATCAGGAAAGCGATCCATGCACTTGGACATTCCAAGTATGTTGGAATGTCTTGAAATTGTACTCAGTCATAGTCAACGACGCCCTGAACAAGAATCCGTTGAAAATATTTGCATATCGTTTAAGGAATATTTTTAAAGAATTTCTGAAAATCAGGAAAGCGATCCATGCACTTAGGCAGTGACTTAACTTTTTCGTCAAAAAAGACCCCAAAAGTATCTTGGAATGTCTTGAAATTGTACACAGTCATAGTCAAGCATGCCCTGAACAAGAATCCGTTGAATATATTTGCATATCTCTTGAAGAATATTTTTAATGAATTTTTGAAAATCCGGAAAGCGATCCATGCACTTGGACATTCCAAGTATGTTGGAATGTCTTGAAATTGTACTCGGTCATAGTCAACGACGCCCTGAACAAGAATCCATTGAAAATATTTGCATATCTCTTAAGGAATATTTTTAATGAATTTTTGAAAATGATGAAAGTCTGTGCACTTAGGCAGTGACTTAACTTTTTATTCAAAAAAGACCCCAAAGGTATCTTGGAATGTCTTGAAATTGTACACAGTCATAGTCAAGCATGCCCTGAACAAGAATCCGTTGAATATATTTGCATATCTCTTGAAGAATATTTTTAATGAACTTTTGAAAATCAGGAAAGCGATCCATGCACTTGGACATTCCAAGTATGTTGGAATGTCTTGAAATTGTACTCAGTCATAGTCAACGACGCCCTGAACAAGAATCCGTTGAAAATATTTGCATATCGCTTAAGGAATATTTTTAATGAATTTTTGAAAATCAGGAAAGCGATCCATGCACTTAGGCAGTGACTTAACTTTTTTGTCAAAAAAGACCCCAAAAGTATCTTGGAATGTCTTGAAATTGTACACAGTCATAGTCAAGCATGCCCTGAACAAGAATCCGTTGAATATATTTGCATATCTCTTGAAGAATATTTTTAATGAATTTTTGAAAATCCGAAAAGCGATCCATGCACTTGGACATTCCAAGTATGTTGGAATGTCTTGAAATTGTACTCAGTCATAGTCAACGACGCCCTGAACAAGAATCAATTGAAAATATTTGCATATCTCTTAAGGAATATTTTTAATGAATTTTTGAAAATGAGGAAAGTCTGTGCACTTAGGCAGTGACTTAACTTTTTATTCAAAAAAGACCCCAAAAGTATCTTGGAATGTCTTGAAATTGTACACAGTCATAGTCAAGCATGCCCTGAACAAGAATCCGTTGAATATATTTGCATATCTCTTGAAGAATATTTTTAATGAACTTTTGAAAATCAGGAAAGCGATCCATGCACTTGGACATTCCAAGTATGTTGGAATGTCTTGAAATTGTACTCAGTCATAGTCAACGACGCCCTGAACAAGAATCCGTTGAAAATATTTGCATATCGTTTAAGGAATATTTTTAAAGAATTTCTGAAAATCAGGAAAGCGATCCATGCACTTAGGCAGTGACTTAACTTTTTCGTCAAAAAAGACCCCAAAAGTATCTTGGAATGTCTTGAAATTGTACACAGTCATAGTCAAGCATGCCCTGAACAAGAATCCGTTGAATATATTTGCATATCTCTTGAAGAATATTTTTAATGAATTTTTGAAAATCCGAAAGCGATCCATGCACTTGGACATTCCAAGTATGTTGGAATGTCTTGAAATTGTACTCAGTCATAGTCAACGACGCCCTGAACAAGAATCAATTGAAAATATTTGCATATCTCTTAAGGAATATTTTTAATGAATTTTTGAAAATGAGGAAAGTCTGTGCACTTAGGCAGTGACTTAACTTTTTATTCAAAAAAGACCCCAAAAGTATCTTGGAATGTCTTGAAATTGTACACAGTCATAGTCAAGCATGCCCTGAACAAGAATCCGTTGAATATATTTGCATATCTCTTGAAGAATATTTTTAATGAACTTTTGAAAATCAGGAAAGCGATCCATGCACTTGGACATTCCAAGTATGTTGGAATGTCTTGAAATTGTACTCAGTCATAGTCAACGACGCCCTGAACAAGAATCCGTTGAAAATATTTGCATATCGTTTAAGGAATATTTTTAAAGAATTTCTGAAAATCAGGAAAGCGATCCATGCACTTAGGCAGTGACTTAACTTTTTCGTCAAAAAAGACCCCAAAAGTATCTTGGAATGTCTTGAAATTGTACACAGTCATAGTCAAGCATGCCCTGAACAAGAATCCGTTGAATATATTTGCATATCTCTTGAAGAATATTTTTAATGAATTTTTGAAAATCCGGAAAGCGATCCATGCACTTGGACATTCCAAGTATGTTGGAATGTCTTGAAATTGTACTCAGTCATAGTCAACAACGCCCTGAACAAGAATCCATTGAAAATATTTGCATATCTCTTAAGGAATATTTTTAATGAATTTTTGAAAATGAGGAAAGTCTGTGCACTTAGGCAGTGACTTAACTTTTTATTCAAAAAAGACCCCAAAAGTATCTTGGAATGTCTTGAAATTGTACACAGTCATAGTCAAGCATGCCCTGAACAAGAATCCGTTGAATATATTTGCATATCTCTTGAAGAATATTTTTAATGAACTTTTGAAAATCAGGAAAGCGATCCATGCACTTGGACATTCCAAGTATGTTGGAATGTTTTGAAATTGTACTCAGTCATAGTCAACGACGCCCTGAACAAGAATCCGTTGAAAATATTTGCATATCGCTTAAGGAATATTTTTAATGAATTTTTGAAAATCAGAAAAGCGATCCATGCACTTAGGCAGTGACTTAACTTTTTTGTCAAAAAAGACCCCAAAAGTATCTTGGAATGTCTTGAAATTGTACACAGTCATAGTCAAGCATGCCCTGAACAAGAATCCGTTGAATATATTTGCATATCTCTTGAAGAATATTTTTAATGAATTTTTGAAAATCCGAAAAGCGATCCATGCACTTGGACATTCCAAGTATGTTGGAATGTCTTGAAATTGTACTCGGTCATAGTCAACGACGCCCTGAACAAGAATCCATTGAAAATATTTGCATATCTCTTAAGGAATATTTTTAATGAATTTTTGAAAATGATGAAAGTCTGTGCACTTAGGCAGTGACTTAACTTTTTATCCAAAAAAGACCCCAAAGGTATCTCGGAATGTCTTGAAATTGTACACAGTCATAGTCAAGCATGCCCTGAACAAGAATCCGTTGAATATATTTGCATATCTCTTGAAGAATATTTTTAATGAACTTTTGAAAATCAGGAAAGCGATCCATGCACTTGGACATTCCAAGTATGTTGGAATGTCTTGAAATTGTACTCAGTCATAGTCAACGACGCCCTGAACAAGAATCCGTTGAAAATATTTGCATATCGCTTAAGGAATATTTTTAATGAATTTTTGAAAATCAGGAAAGCGATCCATGCACTTAGGCAGTGACTTAACTTTTTTGTCAAAAAAGACCCCAAAAGTATCTTGGAATGTCTTGAAATTGGACACAGTCATAGTCAAGCATGCCCTGAACAAGAATCCGTTGAATATATTTGCATATCTCTTGAAGAATATTTTTAATGAATTTTTGAAAATCCGAAAAGCGATCCATGCACTTGGACATTCCAAGTATGTTGGAATGTCTTTAAATTGTACTCAGTCATAGTCAACGACGCCCTGAACAAGAATCAATTGAAAATATTTGCATATCTCTTAAGGAATATTTTTAATGAATTTTTGAAAATGAGGAAAGTCTGTGCACTTTGGCAGTGACTTAACTTTTTATTCAAAAAAGACCCCAAAAGTATCTTGGAATGTCTTGAAATTGTACACAGTCATAGTCAAGCATGCCCTGAACAAGAATCCGTTGAATATATTTGCATATCTCTTGAAGAATATTTTTAATGAACTTTTGAAAATCAGGAAAGCGATCCATGCACTTGGACATTCCAAGTATGTTGGAATGTTTTGAAATTGTACTCAGTCATAGTCAACGACGCCCTGAACAAGAATCCGTTGAAAATATTTGCATATCGCTTAAGGAATATTTTTAATGAATTTTTGAAAATCAGGAAAGCGATCCATGCACTTAGGCAGTGACTTAACTTTTTATTCAAAAAAGACCCCAAAAGTATCCTGGAATGTCTTGAAATTGTACACAGTCATAGTCAAGCATGCCCTGAACAAGAATCCGTTGAATATATTTGCATATCTCTTGAAGAATATTTTTAATGAATTTTTGAAAATCCGAAAAGCGATCCATGCACTTGGACATTCCAAGTATGTTGGAATGTCTTGAAATTGTACTCAGTCATAGTCAACAACGCCCTGAACAAGAATCAATTGAAAATATTTTCATATCTCTTAAGGAATATTTTTAATGAATTTTTGAAAATTAGGAAAGCGATCCATGCACTTAGGCAGTGACTTAACTTTTGATGTTTTTGGTTTGTTTTTAAAGCATTAAAGCTGCAGGAGTTCTTCCATGTCGCCCAGTCGCTGGAAACAAACGTTTGGACACCGTGGATCACACAGCAGGATATCAGGTGAGACGAAGGAAACGATCCATTTGCCCTGATGCACTTAGTGACTTGACTTTTTTTTCAAAAAAAACCCCAAAAGTAAATTGGAATGTCTTGAAATTGTACACAGTCATAGTCAAGCATGCCCTGAATAAGAATCCGTTGAATATATTTGCATATCTCTTGAAGAATATTTTTAATGAATTTTTGAAAATCCGAAAAGCGATCCATGCACTTGGACATTCCAAGTATGTTGGAATGTCTTGAAATTGTACTCAGTCATAGTCAACGACGCCCTGAACAAGAATCCGTTGAAAATATTTGCATATCGCTTAAGGAATATTTTTAATGAATTTTTGAAAATCAGGAAAGCGATCCATGCACTTAGGCAGTGACTTAACTTTTTCGTCAAAAAAGACCCCAAAAGTATCTTGGAATGTCTTGAAATTGTACACAGTCATAGTCAAGCATGCCCTGAACAAGAATCCGTTGAATATATTTGCATATCTCTTGAGGAATATTTTTAATGAATTTTTGAAAATCAGGAAAGCGATCCATGCACTTAGGCAGTGACTTAACTTTTGATGTTTTTGGGTTGTTTTTAAAGAATTAAAGCTGCAGGAGTTCATCCATGTCGTCCAGTCGCTGGAAACAAACGTCTGGACACCGTGGATCACACAGCAGGATATCAGGTGAGACGAAGGAAACGATCCATTTGCCCTGATGCACTTAGTGACTTGACTTTTTTTTCAAAAAAAACCCCAAAAGTAAATTGGAATGTCTTGAAATTGTACACAGTCATAGTCAAGCATGCCCTGAACAAGAATCCGTTGAATATATTTGCATATCTCTTGAAGAATATTTTTAATGAATTTTTGAAAATCCGAAAAGCGATCCATGCACTTGGACATTCCAAGTATGTTGGAATGTCTTGAAATTGTACTCAGTCATAGTCAACGACGCCCTGAACAAGAATCAATTGAAAATATTTGCATATCTCTTAAGGAATATTTTTAATGAATTTTTGAAAATGAGGAAAGTCTGTGCACTTAGGCAGTGACTTAACTTTTTATTCAAAAAAGACCCCAAAAGTATCTTGGAATGTCTTGAAATTGTACACAGTCATAGTCAAGCATGCCCTGAACAAGAATCCGTTGAATATATTTGCATATCTCTTGAAGAATATTTTTAATGAACTTTTGAAAATCAGGAAAGCGATCCATGCACTTGGACATTCCAAGTATGTTGGAATGTCTTGAAATTGTACTCAGTCATAGTCAACGACGCCCTGAACAAGAATCCGTTGAAAATATTTGCATATCGTTTAAGGAATATTTTTAAAGAATTTCTGAAAATCAGGAAAGCGATCCATGCACTTAGGCAGTGACTTAACTTTTTCGTCAAAAAAGACCCCAAAAGTATCTTGGAATGTCTTGAAATTGTACACAGTCATAGTCAAGCATGCCCTGAACAAGAATCCGTTGAATATATTTGCATATCTCTTGAAGAATATTTTTAATGAATTTTTGAAAATCCGAAAGCGATCCATGCACTTGGACATTCCAAGTATGTTGGAATGTCTTGAAATTGTACTCAGTCATAGTCAACGACGCCCTGAACAAGAATCAATTGAAAATATTTGCATATCTCTTAAGGAATATTTTTAATGAATTTTTGAAAATGAGGAAAGTCTGTGCACTTAGGCAGTGACTTAACTTTTTATTCAAAAAAGACCCCAAAAGTATCTTGGAATGTCTTGAAATTGTACACAGTCATAGTCAAGCATGCCCTGAACAAGAATCCGTTGAATATATTTGCATATCTCTTGAAGAATATTTTTAATGAACTTTTGAAAATCAGGAAAGCGATCCATGCACTTGGACATTCCAAGTATGTTGGAATGTTTTGAAATTGTACTCAGTCATAGTCAACGACGCCCTGAACAAGAATCCGTTGAAAATATTTGCATATCGCTTAAGGAATATTTTTAATGAATTTTTGAAAATCAGAAAAGCGATCCATGCACTTAGGCAGTGACTTAACTTTTTTGTCAAAAAAGACCCCAAAAGTATCTTGGAATGTCTTGAAATTGTACACAGTCATAGTCAAGCATGCCCTGAACAAGAATCCGTTGAATATATTTGCATATCTCTTGAAGAATATTTTTAATGAATTTTTGAAAATCCGAAAAGCGATCCATGCACTTGGACATTCCAAGTATGTTGGAATGTCTTGAAATTGTACTCGGTCATAGTCAACGACGCCCTGAACAAGAATCCATTGAAAATATTTGCATATCTCTTAAGGAATATTTTTAATGAATTTTTGAAAATGATGAAAGTCTGTGCACTTAGGCAGTGACTTAACTTTTTATCCAAAAAAGACCCCAAAGGTATCTCGGAATGTCTTGAAATTGTACACAGTCATAGTCAAGCATGCCCTGAACAAGAATCCGTTGAATATATTTGCATATCTCTTGAAGAATATTTTTAATGAACTTTTGAAAATCAGGAAAGCGATCCATGCACTTGGACATTCCAAGTATGTTGGAATGTCTTGAAATTGTACTCAGTCATAGTCAACGACGCCCTGAACAAGAATCCGTTGAAAATATTTGCATATCGCTTAAGGAATATTTTTAATGAATTTTTGAAAATCAGGAAAGCGATCCATGCACTTAGGCAGTGACTTAACTTTTTTGTCAAAAAAGACCCCAAAAGTATCTTGGAATGTCTTGAAATTGTACACAGTCATAGTCAAGCATGCCCTGAACAAGAATCCGTTGAATATATTTGCATATCTCTTGAAGAATATTTTTAATGAATTTTTGAAAATCCGAAAAGCGATCCATGCACTTGGACATTCCAAGTATGTTGGAATGTCTTTAAATTGTACTCAGTCATAGTCAACGACGCCCTGAACAAGAATCAATTGAAAATATTTGCATATCTCTTAAGGAATATTTTTAATGAATTTTTGAAAATGAGGAAAGTCTGTGCACTTAGGCAGTGACTTAACTTTTTATTCAAAAAAGACCCCAAAAGTATCTTGGAATGTCTTGAAATTGTACACAGTCATAGTCAAGCATGCCCTGAACAAGAATCCGTTGAATATATTTGCATATCTCTTGAAGAATATTTTTAATGAACTTTTGAAAATCAGGAAAGCGATCCATGCACTTGGACATTCCAAGTATGTTGGAATGTTTTGAAATTGTACTCAGTCATAGTCAACGACGCCCTGAACAAGAATCCGTTGAAAATATTTGCATATCGCTTAAGGAATATTTTTAATGAATTTTTGAAAATCAGGAAAGCGATCCATGCACTTAGGCAGTGACTTAACTTTTTATTCAAAAAAGACCCCAAAAGTATCCTGGAATGTCTTGAAATTGTACACAGTCATAGTCAAGCATGCCCTGAACAAGAATCCGTTGAATATATTTGCATATCTCTTGAAGAATATTTTTAATGAATTTTTGAAAATCCGAAAAGCGATCCATGCACTTGGACATTCCAAGTATGTTGGAATGTCTTGAAATTGTACTCAGTCATAGTCAACAACGCCCTGAACAAGAATCAATTGAAAATATTTGCATATCTCTTAAGGAATATTTTTAATGAATTTTTGAAAATTAGGAAAGCGATCCATGCACTTAGGCAGTGACTTAACTTTTGATGTTTTTGGTTTGTTTTTAAAGCATTAAAGCTGCAGGAGTTCTTCCATGTCGCCCAGTCGCTGGAAACAAACGTTTGGACACCGTGGATCACACAGCAGGATATCAGGTGAGACGAAGGAAACGATCCATTTGCCCTGATGCACTTAGTGACTTGACTTTTTTTTCAAAAAAAACCCCAAAAGTAAATTGGAATGTCTTGAAATTGTACACAGTCATAGTCAAGCATGCCCTGAATAAGAATCCGTTGAATATATTTGCATATCTCTTGAAGAATATTTTTAATGAATTTTTGAAAATCCGAAAAGCGATCCATGCACTTGGACATTCCAAGTATGTTGGAATGTCTTGAAATTGTACTCAGTCATAGTCAACGACGCCCTGAACAAGAATCCGTTGAAAATATTTGCATATCGCTTAAGGAATATTTTTAATGAATTTTTGAAAATCAGGAAAGCGATCCATGCACTTAGGCAGTGACTTAACTTTTTCGTCAAAAAAGACCCCAAAAGTATCTTGGAATGTCTTGAAATTGTACACAGTCATAGTCAAGCATGCCCTGAACAAGAATCCGTTGAATATATTTGCATATCTCTTGAGGAATATTTTTAATGAATTTTTGAAAATCAGGAAAGCGATCCATGCACTTAGGCAGTGACTTAACTTTTGATGTTTTTGGGTTGTTTTTAAAGAATTAAAGCTGCAGGAGTTCATCCATGTCGTCCAGTCGCTGGAAACAAACGTTTGGACACCGTGGATCACACAGCAGGATATCAGGTGAGACGAAGGAAACGATCCATTTGCCCTGATGCACTTAGTGACTTGACTTTTTTTTCAAAAAAAACCCCAAAAGTAAATTGGAATGTCTTGAAATTGTACACAGTCATAGTCAAGCATGCCCTGAACAAGAATCCGTTGAATATATTTGCATATCTCTTGAAGAATATTTTTAATGAATTTTTGAAAATCCGAAAAGCGATCCATGCACTTGGACATTCCAAGTATGTTGGAATGTCTTGAAATTGTACTCAGTCATAGTCAACGACGCCCTGAACAAGAATCAATTGAAAATATTTGCATATCTCTTAAGGAATATTTTTAATGAATTTTTGAAAATGAGGAAAGTCTGTGCACTTAGGCAGTGACTTAACTTTTTATTCAAAAAAGACCCCAAAAGTAAATTGGAATGTCTTGAAATTGTACACAGTCATAGTCAAGCATGCCCTGAATAAGAATCCGTTGAATATATTTGCATATCTCTTGAAGAATATTTTTAATGAATTTTTGAAAATCCGAAAAGCGATCCATGCACTTGGACATTCCAAGTATGTTGGAATGTCTTGAAATTGTACTCAGTCATAGTCAACGACGCCCTGAACAAGAATCCGTTGAAAATATTTGCATATCGCTTAAGGAATATTTTTAATGAATTTTTGAAAATCAGGAAAGCGATCCATGCACTTAGGCAGTGACTTAACTTTTTCGTCAAAAAAGACCCCAAAAGTATCTTGGAATGTCTTGAAATTGTACACAGTCATAGTCAAGCATGCCCTGAACAAGAATCCGTTGAATATATTTGCATATCTCTTGAGGAATATTTTTAATGAATTTTTGAAAATCAGGAAAGCGATCCATGCACTTAGGCAGTGACTTAACTTTTGATGTTTTTGGGTTGTTTTTAAAGAATTAAAGCTGCAGGAGTTCATCCATGTCGTCCAGTCGCTGGAAACAAACGTTTGGACACCGTGGATCACACAGCAGGATATCAGGTGAGACGAAGGAAACGATCCATTTGCCCTGATGCACTTAGTGACTTGACTTTTTTTTCAAAAAAAACCCCAAAAGTAAATTGGAATGTCTTGAAATTGTACACAGTCATAGTCAAGCATGCCCTGAACAAGAATCCGTTGAATATATTTGCATATCTCTTGAAGAATATTTTTAATGAATTTTTGAAAATCCGAAAAGCGATCCATGCACTTGGACATTCCAAGTATGTTGGAATGTCTTGAAATTGTACTCAGTCATAGTCAACGACGCCCTGAACAAGAATCAATTGAAAATATTTGCATATCTCTTAAGGAATATTTTTAATGAATTTTTGAAAATGAGGAAAGTCTGTGCACTTAGGCAGTGACTTAACTTTTTATTCAAAAAAGACCCCAAAAGTATCTTGGAATGTCTTGAAATTGTACACAGTCATAGTCAAGCATGCCCTGAACAAGAATCCGTTGAATATATTTGCATATCTCTTGAAGAATATTTTTAATGAACTTTTGAAAATCAGGAAAGCGATCCATGCACTTGGACATTCCAAGTATGTTGGAATGTCTTGAAATTGTACTCAGTCATAGTCAACGACGCCCTGAACAAGAATCCGTTGAAAATATTTGCATATAGCTTAAGGAATATTTTTAATGAATTTTTGAAAATGAGGAAAGTCTGTGCACTTAGGCAGTGACTTAACTTTTTATTCAAAAAAGACCCCAAAAGTATCCTGGAATGTCTTGAAATTGTACACAGTCATAGTCAAGCATGCCCTGAACAAGAATCCGTTGAATATATTTGCATATCTCTTGAAGAATATTTTTAATGAATTTTTGAAAATCCGAAAAGCGATCCATGCACTTGGACATTCCAAGTATGTTGGAATGTCTTGAAATTGTACTCAGTCATAGTCAACGACGCCCTGAACAAGAATCAATTGAAAATATTTGCATATCTCTTAAGGAATATTTTTAATGAATTTTTGAAAATTAGGAAAGCGATCCATGCACTTAGGCAGTGACTTAACTTTTGATGTTTTTGGTTTGTTTTTAAAGCATTAAAGCTGCAGGAGTTCATCCATGTCGCCCAGTCGCTGGAAACAAACGTTTGGACACCGTGGATCACACAGCAGGATATCAGGTGAGACGAAGGAAACGATCCATTTGCCCTGATGCACTTAGTGACTTGACTTTTTTTTCAAAAAAAACCCCAAAAGTAAATTGGAATGTCTTGAAATTGTACACAGTCATAGTCAAGCATGCCCTGAATAAGAATCCGTTGAATATATTTGCATATCTCTTGAAGAATATTTTTAATGAATTTTTGAAAATCCGGAAAGCGATCCATGCACTTGGACATTCCAAGTATGTTGGAATGTCTTGAAATTGTACTCAGTCATAGTCAACGACGCCCTGAACAAGAATCCGTTGAAAATATTTGCATATCGCTTAAGGAATATTTTTAATGAATTTTTGAAAATCAGGAAAGCGATCCATGCACTTAGGCAGTGACTTAACTTTTTCGTCAAAAAAGACCCCAAAAGTATCTTGGAATGTCTTGAAATTGTACACAGTCATAGTCAAGCATGCCCTGAACAAGAATCCGTTGAATATATTTGCATATCTCTTGAGGAATATTTTTAATGAATTTTTGAAAATCAGGAAAGCGATCCATGCACTTAGGCAGTGACTTAACTTTTGATGTTTTTGGGTTGTTTTTAAAGAATTAAAGCTGCAGGAGTTCATCCATGTCGTCCAGTCGCTGGAAACAAACGTTTGGACACCGTGGATCACACAGCAGGATATCAGGTGAGACGAAGGAAACGATCCATTTGCCCTGATGCACTTAGTGACTTGACTTTTTTTTCAAAAAAAACCCCAAAAGTAAATTGGAATGTCTTGAAATTGTACACAGTCATAGTCAAGCATGCCCTGAACAAGAATCCGTTGAATATATTTGCATATCTCTTGAAGAATATTTTTAATGAATTTTTGAAAATCCGAAAAGCGATCCATGCACTTGGACATTCCAAGTATGTTGGAATGTCTTGAAATTGTACTCAGTCATAGTCAACGACGCCCTGAACAAGAATCAATTGAAAATATTTGCATATCTCTTAAGGAATATTTTTAATGAATTTTTGAAAATGAGGAAAGTCTGTGCACTTAGGCAGTGACTTAACTTTTTATTCAAAAAAGACCCCAAAAGTATCTTGGAATGTCTTGAAATTGTACACAGTCATAGTCAAGCATGCCCTGAACAAGAATCCGTTGAATATATTTGCATATCTCTTGAAGAATATTTTTAATGAACTTTTGAAAATCAGGAAAGCGATCCATGCACTTGGACATTCCAAGTATGTTGGAATGTTTTGAAATTGTACTCAGTCATAGTCAACGACGCCCTGAACAAGAATCCGTTGAAAATATTTGCATATCGCTTAAGGAATATTTTTAATGAATTTTTGAAAATCAGGAAAGCGATCCATGCACTTAGGCAGTGACTTAACTTTTGATGTTTTTGGGTTGTTTTTAAAGAATTAAAGCTGCAGGAGTTCATCCATGTCGTCCAGTCGCTGGAAACAAACGTTTGGACACCGTGGATCACACAGCAGGATATCAGGTGAGACGAAGGAAACGATCCATTTGCCCTGATGCACTTAGTGACTTGACTTTTTTTTCAAAAAAAACCCCAAAAGTAAATTGGAATGTCTTGAAATTGTACACAGTCATAGTCAAGCATGCCCTGAACAAGAATCCGTTGAATATATTTGCATATCTCTTGAAGAATATTTTTAATGAATTTTTGAAAATCCGAAAAGCGATCCATGCACTTGGACATTCCAAGTATGTTGGAATGTCTTGAAATTGTACTCAGTCATAGTCAACGACGCCCTGAACAAGAATCAATTGAAAATATTTGCATATCTCTTAAAGAATATTTTTAATGAATTTTTGAAAATGAGGAAAGTCTGTGCACTTAGGCAGTGACTTAACTTTTTATTCAAAAAAGACCCCAAAAGTATCTTGGAATGTCTTGAAATTGTACACAGTCATAGTCAAGCATGCCCTGAACAAGAATCAATTGAAAATATTTGCATATCTCTTAAGGAATATTTTTAATGAATTTTTGAAAATGAGGAAAGTCTGTGCACTTAGGCAGTGACTTAACTTTTTATTCAAAAAAGACCCCAAAAGTATCTTGGAATGTCTTGAAATTGTACACAGTCATAGTCAAGCATGCCCTGAACAAGAATCCGTTGAATATATTTGCATATCTCTTGAAGAATATTTTTAATGAACTTTTGAAAATCAGGAAAGCGATCCATGCACTTGGACATTCCAAGTATGTTGGAATGTCTTGAAATTGTACTCAGTCATAGTCAACGACGCCCTGAACAAGAATCCGTTGAAAATATTTGCATATCGTTTAAGGAATATTTTTAAAGAATTTCTGAAAATCAGGAAAGCGATCCATGCACTTAGGCAGTGACTTAACTTTTTCGTCAAAAAAGACCCCAAAAGTATCTTGGAATGTCTTGAAATTGTACACAGTCATAGTCAAGCATGCCCTGAACAAGAATCCGTTGAATATATTTGCATATCTCTTGAAGAATATTTTTAATGAATTTTTGAAAATCCTGAAAGCGATCCATGCACTTGGACATTCCAAGTATGTTGGAATGTCTTGAAATTGTACTCGGTCATAGTCAACGACGCCCTGAACAAGAATCCATTGAAAATATTTGCATATCTCTTAAGGAATATTTTTAATGAATTTTTGAAAATGATGAAAGTCTGTGCACTTAGGCAGTGAATTAACTTTTTATTCAAAAAAGACCCCAAAGGTATCTTGGAATGTCTTGAAATTGTACACAGTCATAGTCAAGCATGCCCTGAACAAGAATCCGTTGAATATATTTGCATATCTCTTGAAGAATATTTTTAATGAACTTTTGAAAATCAGGAAAGCGATCCATGCACTTGGACATTCCAAGTATGTTGGAATGTCTTGAAATTGTACTCAGTCATAGTCAACGACGCCCTGAACAAGAATCCGTTGAAAATATTTGCATATCGCTTAAGGAATATTTTTAATGAATTTTTGAAAATCAGGAAAGCGATCCATGCACTTAGGCAGTGACTTAACTTTTTTGTCAAAAAAGACCCCAAAAGTATCTTGGAATGTCTTGAAATTGTACACAGTCATAGTCAAGCATGCCCTGAACAAGAATCCGTTGAATATATTTGCATATCTCTTGAAGAATATTTTTAATGAATTTTTGAAAATCCGAAAAGCGATCCATGCACTTGGACATTCCAAGTATGTTGGAATGTCTTGAAATTGTACTCAGTCATAGTCAACGACGCCCTGAACAAGAATCAATTGAAAATATTTGCATATCTCTTAAGGAATATTTTTAATGAATTTTTGAAAATGATGAAAGTCTGTGCACTTAGGCAGTGACTTAACTTTTTATTCAAAAAAGACCCCAAAAGTATCTTGGAATGTCTTGAAATTGTACACAGTCATAGTCAAGCATGCCCTGAACAAGAATCCGTTGAATATATTTGCATATCTCTTGAAGAATATTTTTAATGAACTTTTGAAAATCAGGAAAGCGATCCATGCACTTGGACATTCCAAGTATGTTGGAATGTCTTGAAATTGTACTCAGTCATAGTCAACGACGCCCTGAACAAGAATCCGTTGAAAATATTTGCATATCGCTTAAGGAATATTTTTAATGAATTTTTGAAAATCAGGAAAGCGATCCATGCACTTAGGCAGTGACTTAACTTTTTCGTCAAAAAAGACCCCAAAAGTATCTTGGAATGTCTTGAAATTGTACACAGTCATAGTCAAGCATGCCCTGAACAAGAATCCGTTGAATATATTTGCATATCTCTTGAAGAATATTTTTAATGAATTTTTGAAAATCCGAAAAGCGATCCATGCACTTGGACATTCCAAGTATGTTGGAATGTCTTGAAATTGTACTCAGTCATAGTCAACGACGCCCTGAACAAGAATCAATTGAAAATATTTGCATATCTCTTAAGGAATATTTTTAATGAATTTTTGAAAATGATGAAAGTCTGTGCACTTAGGCAGTGACTTAACTTTTTATTCAAAAAAGACCCCAAAAGTATCTTGGAATGTCTTGAAATTGTACACAGTCATAGTCAAGCATGCCCTGAACAAGAATCCGTTGAATATATTTGCATATCTCTTGAAGAATATTTTTAATGAACTTTTGAAAATCAGGAAAGCGATCCATGCACTTGGACATTCCAAGTATGTTGGAATGTCTTGAAATTGTACTCAGTCATAGTCAACGACGCCCTGAACAAGAATCCGTTGAAAATATTTGCATATCGCTTAAGGAATATTTTTAATGAATTTTTGAAAATCAGGAAAGCGATCCATGCACTTAGGCAGTGACTTAACTTTTTTGTCAAAAAAGACCCCAAAAGTATCTTGGAATGTCTTGAAATTGTACACAGTCATAGTCAAGCATGCCCTGAACAAGAATCCGTTGAATATATTTGCATATCTCTTGAAGAATATTTTTAATGAATTTTTGAAAATCCGAAAAGCGATCCATGCACTTGGACATTCCAAGTATGTTGGAATGTCTTGAAATTGTACTCAGTCATAGTCAACGACGCCCTGAACAAGAATCAATTGAAAATATTTGCATATCTCTTAAGGAATATTTTTAATGAATTTTTGAAAATGAGGAAAGTCTGTGCACTTAGGCAGTGACTTAACTTTTTATTCAAAAAAGACCCCAAAAGTATCTTGGAATGTCTTGAAATTGTACACAGTCATAGTCAAGCATGCCCTGAACAAGAATCCGTTGAATATATTTGCATATCTCTTGAAGAATATTTTTAATGAACTTTTGAAAATCAGGAAAGCGATCCATGCACTTGGACATTCCAAGTATGTTGGAATGTCTTGAAATTGTACTCAGTCATAGTCAACGACGCCCTGAACAAGAATCCGTTGAAAATATTTGCATATCGCTTAAGGAATATTTTTAATGAATTTCTGAAAATGAGGAAAGCGATCCATGCACTTAGGCAGTGACTTAACTTTTTTGTCAAAAAAGACCCCAAAAGTATCTTGGAATGTCTTGAAATTGTACACAGTCATAGTCAAGCATGCCCTGAACAAGAATCCGTTGAATATATTTGCATATCTATTGAAGAATATTTTTAATGAATTTTTGAAAATCCGGAAAGCGATCCATGCACTTGGACATTCCAAGTATGTTGGAATGTCTTGAAATTGTACTCGGTCATAGTCAACGACGCCCTGAACAAGAATCCATTGAAAATATTTGCATATCTCTTAAGGAATATTTTTAATGAATTTTTGAAAATGATGAAAGTCTGTGCACTTAGGCAGTGACTTAACTTTTTATTCAAAAAAGACCCCAAAGGTATCTTGGAATGTCTTGAAATTGTACACAGTCATAGTCAAGCATGCCCTGAACAAGAATCCGTTGAATATATTTGCATATCTCTTGAAGAATATTTTTAATGAATTTTTGATAATCAGGAAAGCGATCCATGCACTTGGACATTCCAAGTATGTTGGAATGTCTTGAAATTGTACTCAGTCATAGTCAACGACGCCCTGAACAAGAATCAATTGAAAATTTTTGCATATCTCTTAAGGAATATTTTTAATGAATTTTTGAAAATGAGGAAAGTCTGTGCACTTAGGCAGTGACTTAACTTTTTATTCAAAAAAGACCCCAAAAGTATCTTGATTTGTCTTGAAATTGTACACAGTCATAGTCAAGCATGCCCTGAACAAGAATCCGTTGAATATATTTGCATATCTCTTGAAGAATATTTTTAATGAACTTTTGAAAATCAGGAAAGCGATCCATGCACTTGGACATTCCAAGTATGTTGGAATGTCTTGAAATTGTACTCAGTCATAGTCAAGCATGCCCTGAACAAGAATCCGTTGAATATATTTGCATATCTCTTGAAGAATATTTTTAATGAATTTTTGAAAATCCGGAAAGCGATCCATGCACTTGGACATTCCAAGTATGTTGGAATGTCTTGAAATTGTACTCGGTCATAGTCAACGACGCCCTGAACAAGAATCCATTGAAAATATTTGCATATCTCTTAAGGAATATTTTTAATGAATTTTTGAAAATGATGAAAGTCTGTGCACTTAGGCAGTGACTTAACTTTTTATTCAAAAAAGACCCCAAAGGTATCTTGGAATGTCTTGAAATTGTACACAGTCATAGTCAAGCATGCCCTGAACAAGAATCCGTTGAATATATTTGCATATCTCTTGAAGAATATTTTTAATGAACTTTTGAAAATCAGGAAAGCGATCCATGCACTTGGACATTCCAAGTATGTTGGAATGTCTTGAAATTGTACTCAGTCATAGTCAACGACGCCCTGAACAAGAATCAATTGAAAATATTTGCATATCTCTTAAGGAATATTTTTAATGAATTTTTGAAAATGAGGAAAGTCTGTGCACTTAGGCAGTGACTTAACTTTTTATTCAAAAAAGACCCCAAAAGTATCTTGATATGTCTTGAAATTGTACACAGTCATAGTCAAGCATGCCCTGAACAAGAATCCGTTGAATATATTTGCATATCTCTTGAAGAATATTTTTAATGAACTTTTGAAAATCAGGAAAGCGATCCATGCACTTGGACATTCCAAGTATGTTGGAATGTCTTGAAATTGTACTCAGTCATAGTCAACGACGCCCTGAACAAGAATCCGTTGAAAATATTTGCATATCGTTTAAGGAATATTTTTAAAGAATTTCTGAAAATCAGGAAAGCGATCCATGCACTTAGGCAGTGACTTAACTTTTTCGTCAAAAAAGACCCCAAAAGTATCTTGGAATGTCTTGAAATTGTACACAGTCATAGTCAAGCATGCCCTGAACAAGAATCCGTTGAATATATTTGCATATCTCTTGAAGAATATTTTTAATGAACTTTTGAAAATCAGGAAAGCGATCCATGCACTTGGACATTCCAAGTATGTTGGAATGTCTTGAAATTGTACTCAGTCATAGTCAACGACGCCCTGAACAAGAATCCGTTGAAAATATTTGCATATCGCTTAAGGAATATTTTTAATGAATTTTTGAAAATCAGGAAAGCGATCCATGCACTTAGGCAGTGACTTAACTTTTTCGTCAAAAAAGACCCCAAAAGTATCTTGGAATGTCTTGAAATTGTACACAGTCATAGTCAAGCATGCCCTGAACAAGAATCCGTTGAATATATTTGCATATCTCTTGAAGAATATTTTTAATGAATTTTTGAAAATCCAAAAAGCGATCCATGCACTTGGACATTCCAAGTATGTTGGAATGTCTTGAAATTGTACTCAGTCATAGTCAACGACGCTCTGAACAAGAATCAATTGAAAATATTTGCATATCTCTTAAGGAATATTTTTAATGAATTTTTGAAAATGAGGAAAGTCTGTCCACTTAGGCAGTGACTTAACTTTTTCGTCAAAAAAGACCCCAAAAGTATCTTGGAATGTCTTCAAATTGTACACAGTCATAGTCAAGCATGCCCTGAACAAGAATCCGTTGAATATATTTGCATATCTCTTGAAGAATATTTTTAATGAATTTTTGAAAATCCGGAAAGCGATCCATGCACTTGGACATTCCAAGTATGTTGGAATGTCTTGAAATTGTACTCGGTCATAGTCAACGACGCCCTGAACAAGAATCCATTGAAAATATTTGCATATCTCTTAAGGAATATTTTTAATGAATTTTTGAAAATGATGAAAGTCTGTGCACTTAGGCAGTGACTTAACTTTTTATTCAAAAAAGACCCCAAAGGTATCTTGGAATGTCTTGAAATTGTACACAGTCATAGTCAAGCATGCCCTGAACAAGAATCCGTTGAATATATTTGCATATCTCTTGAAGAATATTTTTAATGAACTTTTGAAAATCAGGAAAGCGATCCATGCACTTGGACATTGCAAGTATGTTGGAATGTCTTGAAATTGTACTCAGTCATAGTCAACGACGCCCTGAACAAGAATCCGTTGAAAATATTTGCATATCGTTTAAGGAATATTTTTAAAGAATTTCTGAAAATCAGGAAAGCGATCCATGCACTAAGGCAGTGACTAAACTTTTTTGTCAAAAAAGACCCCAAAAGTATCTTGGAATGTCTTGAAATTGTACACAGTCATAGTCAAGCATGCCCTGAACAAGAATATGTTGAATATATTTGCATATCTCTTGAATAATATTTTTAATGAATTTTTGAAAATCCGAAAAGCGATCCATGCACTTGGACATTCCAAGTATGTTGGAATGTCTTGAAATTGTACTCAGTCATAGTCAACGACGCCCTGAACAAGAATCAATTGAAAATATTTGCATATCTCTTAAGGAATATTTTTAATGAATTTTTGAAAATGAGGAAAGTCTGTGCACTTAGGCAGTGACTTAACTTTTTATTCAAAAAAGACCCCAAAAGTATCTTGGAATGTCTTGAAATTGTACACAGTCATAGTCAAGCATGCCCTGAACAAGAATCCGTTGAATATATTTGCATATCTCTTGAAGAATATTTTTAATGAACTTTTGAAAATCAGGAAAGCGATCCATGCACTTGGACATTCCAAGTATGTTGGAATGTCTTGAAATTGTACTCGGTCATAGTCAACGACGCCCTGAACAAGAATCCATTGAAAATATTTGCATATCTCTTAAGGAATATTTTTAATGAATTTTTGAAAATGATGAAAGTCTGTGCACTTATGCAGTGACTTAACTTTTTATTCAAAAAAGACCCCAAAGGTATCTTGGAATGTCTTGAAATTGTACACAGTCATAGTCAAGCATGCCCTGAACAAGAATCCGTTGAATATATTTGCATATCTCTTGAAGAATATTTTTAATGAACTTTTGAAAATCAGGAAAGCGATCCATGCACTTGGACATTCCAAGTATGTTGGAATGTCTTGAAATTGTACTCAGTCATAGTCAACGACGCCCTGAACAAGAATCCGTTGAAAATATTTGCATATCGTTTAAGGAATATTTTTAAAGAATTTCTGAAAATCAGGAAAGCGATCCATGCACTTAGGCAGTGACTTAACTTTTTCGTCAAAAAAGACCCCAAAAGTATCTTGGAATGTCTTGAAATTGTACACAGTCATAGTCAAGAATGCCCTGAACAAGAATCCGTTGAATATATTTGCATATCTCTTGAAGAATATTTTTAATGAATTTTTGAAAATCCGGAAAGCGATCCATGCACTTGGACATTCCAAGTATGTTGGAATGTCTTGAAATTGTACTCAGTCATAGTCAACGACGCCCTGAACAAGAATCCATTGAAAATATTTGCATATCTCTTAAGGAATATTTGTAATGAATTTTTGAAAATGATGAAAGTCTGTGCACTTAGGCAGTGACTTAACTTTTTATTCAAAAAAGACCCCAAAGGTATCTTGGAATGTCTTGAAATTGTACACAGTCATAGTCAAGCATGCCCTGAACAAGAATCCGTTGAATATATTTGCATATCTCTTGAAGAATATTTTTAATGAACTTTTGAAAATCAGGAAAGCGATCCATGCACTTGGACATTCCAAGTATGTTGGAATGTCTTGAAATTGTACTCAGTCATAGTCAACGACGCCCTGAACAAGAATCCGTTGAAAATATTTGCATATCGCTTAAGGAATATTTCTAATGAATTTTTGAAAATCAGGAAAGCGATCCATGCACTTAGGCAGTGACTTAACTTTTTTGTCAAAAAAGACCCCAAAAGTATCTTGGAATGTCTTGAAATTGTACACAGTCATAGTCAAGCATGCCCTGAACAAGAATCCGTTGAATATATTTGCATATCTCTTGAAGAATATTTTTAATGAACTTTTGAAAATCAGGAAAGCGATCCATGCACTTGGACATTCCAAGTATGTTGGAATGTCTTGAAATTGTACTCAGTCATAGTCAACGACGCCCTGAACAAGAATCCGTTGAAAATATTTGCATATCTCTTAAGGAATATTTTTAATGAATTTTTGAAAATGATGAAAGTCTGTGCACTTAGGCAGTGACTTAACTTTTTATTCAAAAAAGACCCCAAAGGTATCTTGGAATGTCTTGAAATTGTACACAGTCATAGTCAAGCATGCCCTGAACAAGAATCCGTTGAATATATTTGCATATCTCTTGAAGAATATTTTTAATGAACTTTTGAAAATCAGGAAAGCGATCCATGCACTTGGACATTGCAAGTATGTTGGAATGTCTTGAAATTGTACTCAGTCATAGTCAACGACGCCCTGAACAAGAATCCGTTGAAAATATTTGCATATCGTTTAAGGAATATTTTTAAAGAATTTCTGAAAATCAGGAAAGCGATCCATGCACTTAGGCAGTGACTAAACTTTTTTGTCAAAAAAGACCCCAAAAGTATCTTGGAATGTCTTGAAATTGTACACAGTCATAGTCAACGACGCCCTGAACAAGAATCAATTGAAAATATTTGCATATCTCTTAAGGAATATTTTTAATGAATTTTTGAAAATGAGGAAAGTCTGTGCACTTAGGCAGTGACTTAACTTTTTATTCAAAAAAGACCCCAAAGGTATCTTGGAATGTCTTGAAATTGTACACAGTCATAGTCAAGCATGCCCTGAACAAGAATCCGTTGAATATATTTGCATATCTCTTGAAGAATATTTTTAATGAACTTTTGAAAATCAGGAAAGCGATCCATGCACTTGGACATTCCAAGTATGTTGGAATGTCTTGAAATTGTACTCAGTCATAGTCAACGACGCCCTGAACAAGAATCCGTTGAAAATATTTGCATATCGTTTAAGGAATATTTTTAAAGAATTTTTGAAAATCAGGAAAGCGATCCATGCACTTAGGCAGTGACTTAACTTTTTCGTCAAAAAAGACCCCAAAAGTATCTTGGAATGTCTTGAAATTGTACACAGTCATAGTCAAGAATGCCCTGAACAAGAATCCGTTGAATATATTTGCATATCTCTTGAAGAATATTTTTAATGAATTTTTGAAAATCCGGAAAGCGATCCATGCACTTGGACATTCCAAGTATGTTGGAATGTCTTGAAATTGTACTCGGTCATAGTCAACGACGCCCTGAACAAGAATCCATTGAAAATATTTGCATATCTCTTAAGGAATATTTTTAATGAATTTTTGAAAATGATGAAAGTCTGTGCACTTAGGCAGTGACTTAACTTTTTATTCAAAAAAGACCCCAAAGGTATCTTGGAATGTCTTGAAATTGTACACAGTCATAGTCAAGCATGCCCTGAACAAGAATCCGTTGAATATATTTGCATATCTCTTGAAGAATATTTTTAATGAACTTTTGAAAATCAGGAAAGCGATCCATGCACTTGGACATTCCAAGTATGTTGGAATGTCTTGAAATTGTACTCAGTCATAGTCAACGACGCCCTGAACAAGAATCCGTTGAAAATTTTTGCATATCGCTTAAGGAATATTTTTTATGAATTTTTGAAAATCAGGAAAGCGATCCATGCACTTAGGCAGTGACTTAACTTTTTTGTCAAAAAAGACCCCAAAAGTATCTTGGAATGTCTTGAAATTGTACACAGTCATAGTCAAGCATGCCCTGAACAAGAATCCGTTGAATATATTTGCATATCTCTTGAAGAATATTTTTAATGAATTTTTGAAAATCCGAAAAGCGATCCATGCACTTGGACATTCCAAGTATGTTGGAATGTCTTGAAATTGTACTCAGTCATAGTCAACGACGCCCTGAACAAGAATCAATTGAAAATATTTGCATATCTCTTAAGGAATATTTTTAATGAATTTTTGAAAATGAGGAAAGTCTGTGCACTTCGGCAGTGACTTAACTTTTTATTCAAAAAAGACCCCAAAAGTATCTTGGAATGTCTTGAAATTGTACACAGTCATAGTCAAGCATGCCCTGAACAAGAATCCGTTGAATATATTTGCATATCTCTTGAAGAATATTTTTAATGAACTTTTGAAAATCAGGAAAGCGATCCATGCACTTGGACATTCCAAGTATGTTGGAATGTCTTGAAATTGTACTCAGTCATAGTCAACGACGCCCTGAACAAGAATCCGTTGAAAATATTTGCATATCGTTTAAGGAATATTTTTAAAGAATTTCTGAAAATCAGGAAAGCGATCCATGCACTTAGGCAGTGACTTAACTTTTTCGTCAAAAAAGACCCCAAAAGTATCTTGGAATGTCTTGAAATTGTACACAGTCATAGTCAAGAATGCCCTGAACAAGAATCCGTTGAATATATTTGCATATCTCTTGAAGAATATTTTTAATGAATTTTTGAAAATCCGGAAAGCGATCCATGCACTTGGACATTCCAAGTATGTTGGAATGTCTTGAAATTGTACTCGGTCATAGTCAACGACGCCCTGAACAAGAATCCATTGAAAATATTTGCATATCTCTTAAGGAATATTTTTAATGAATTTTTGAAAATGAGGAAAGTCTGTGCACTTAGGCAGTGACTTAACTTTTTATTCAAAAAAGACCCCAAAAGTATCTTGGAATGTCTTGAAATTGTACACAGTCATAGTCAAGCATGCCCTGAACAAGAATCCGTTGAATATATTTGCATATCTCTTGAAGAATATTTTTAATGAACTTTTGAAAATCAGGAAAGCGATCCATGCACTTGGACATTCCAAGTATCTTGGAATGTCTTGAAATTGTACTCAGTCATAGTCAACGACGCCCTGAACAAGAATCCGTTGAAAATATTTGCATATCGTTTAAGGAATATTTTTAAAGAATTTCTGAAAATCAGGAAAGCGATCCATGCACTTAGGCAGTGACTTAACTTTTTTGTCAAAAAAGACCCCAAAAGTATCTTGGAATGTCTTGAAATTGTACACAGTCATAGTCAAGCATGCCCTGAACAAGAATCCGTTGAATATATTTGCATATCTCTTGAAGAATATTTTTAATGAATTTTTGAAAATCCGAAAAGCGATCCATGCACTTGGACATTCCAAGTATGTTGGAATGTCTTGAAATTGTACTCAGTCATAGTCAACGACGCCCTGAACAAGAATCAATTGAAAATATTTGCATATCTCTTAAGGAATATTTTTAATGAATTTTTGAAAATGAGGAAAGTCTGTGCACTTAGGCAGTGACTTAACTTTTTATTCAAAAAAGACCCCAAAAGTATCTTGGAATGTCTTGAAATTGTACACAGTCATAGTCAAGCATGCCCTGAACAAGAATCCGTTGAATATATTTGCATATCTCTTGAAGAATATTTTTAATGAACTTTTGAAAATCAGGAAAGCGATCCATGCACTTGGACATTCCAAGTATGTTGGAATGTCTTGAAATTGTACTCAGTCATAGTCAACGACGCCCTGAACAAGAATCCGTTGAAAATATTTGCATATCGTTTAAGGAATATTTTTAAAGAATTTCTGAAAATCAGGAAAGCGATCCATGCACTTAGGCAGTGACTTAACTTTTTATTCAAAAAAGACCCCAAAAGTATCTTGGAATGTCTTGAAATTGTACACAGTCATAGTCAAGCATGCCCTGAACAAGAATCCGTTGAATATATTTGCATATCTCTTGAAGAATATTTTTAATGAATTTTTGAAAATCAGGAAAGCGATCCATGCACTTGGACATTCCAAGTATGTTGGAATGTCTTGAAATTGTACTCGGTCATAGTCAACGACGCCCTGAACAAGAATCCATTGAAAATATTTGCATATCTCTTAAGGAATATTTTTAATGAATTTTTGAAAATGATGAAAGTCTGTGCACTTAGGCAGTGACTTAACTTTTTATCCAAAAAAGACCCCAAAAGTATCTTGGAATGTCTTGAAATTGTACACAGTCATAGTCAAGCATGCCCTGAACAAGAATCCGTTGAATATATTTGCATATCTCTTGAAGAATATTTTTAATGAACTTTTGAAAATCAGGAAAGCGATCCATGCACTTGGACATTCCAAGTATGTTGGAATGTCTTGAAATTGTACTCAGTCATAGTCAACGACGCCCTGAACAAGAATCCGTTGAAAATATTTGCATATCGCTTAAGGAATATTTTTAATGAATTTTTGAAAATCAGGAAAGCGATCCATGCACTTAGGCAGTGACTTAACTTTTTTGTCAAAAAAGACCCCAAAAGTATCTTGGAATGTCTTGAAATTGTACACAGTCATAGTCAAGCATGCCCTGAACAAGAATCCATTGAAAATATTTGCATATCTCTTAAGGAATATTTTTAATGAATTTTTGAAAATGATGAAAGTCTGTGCACTTAGGCAGTGACTTAACTTTTTATCCAAAAAAGACCCCAAAAGTATCTTGGAATATCTTGAAATTGTACACAGTCATAGTCAAGCATGCCCTGAACAAGAATCCGTTGAATATATTTGCATATCTCTTGAAGAATATTTTTAATGAATTTTTGAAAATCCGGAAAGCGATCCATGCACTTGGACATTCCAAGTATGTTGGAATGTCTTGAAATTGTACTCGGTCATAGTCAACGACGCCCTGAACAAGAATCCATTGAAAATATTTGCATATCTCTTAAGGAATATTTTTAATGAATTTTTGAAAATGATGAAAGTCTGTGCACTTAGGCAGTGACTTAACTTTTTATCCAAAAAAGACCCCAAAAGTATCTTGGAATGTCTTGAAATTGTACACAGTCATAGTCAAGCATGCCCTGAACAAGAATCCGTTGAATATATTTGCATATCTCTTGAAGAATATTTTTAATGAACTTTTGAAAATCAGGAAAGCGATCCATGCACTTGGACCTTCCAAGTATGTTGGAATGTCTTGAAATTGTACTCAGTCATAGTCAACGACGCCCTGAACAAGAATCCGTTGAAAATATTTGCATATCGCTTAAGGAATATTTTTAATGAATTTTTGAAAATCAGGAAAGCGATCCATGCACTTAGGCAGTGACTTAACTTTTTTGTCAAAAAAGACCCCAAAAGTATCTTGGAATGTCTTGAAATTGTACACAGTCATAGTCAAGCATGCCCTGAACAAGAATCCGTTGAATATATTTGCATATCTCTTGAAGAATATTTTTAATGAATTTTTGAAAATCCGAAAAGCGATCCATGCACTTGGACATTCCAAGTATGTTGGAATGTCTTTAAATTGTACTCAGTCATAGTCAACGACACCCTGAACAAGAATCAATTGAAAATATTTGCATATCTCTTAAGGAATATTTTTAATGAATTTTTGAAAATGAGGAAAGTCTGTGCACTTAGGCAGTGACTTAACTTTTTATTCAAAAAAGACCCCAAAAGTATCCTGGAATGTCTTGAAATTGTACACAGTCATAGTCAAGCATGCCCTGAACAAGAATCCGTTGAATATATTTGCATATCTCTTGAAGAATATTTTTAATGAACTTTTGAAAATCAGGAAAGCGATCCATGCACTTGGACATTCCAAGTATGTTGGAATGTCTTGAAATTGTACTCAGTCATAGTCAACGACGCCCTGAACAAGAATCCGTTGAAAATATTTGCATATCTCTTAAGGAATATTTTTAATGAATTTTTGAAAATTAGGAAAGCGATCCATGCACTTAGGCAGTGACTTAACTTTTGATGTTTTTGGTTTGTTTTTAAAGCATTAAAGCTGCAGGAGTTCATCCATGTCGCCCAGTCGCTGGAAACAAACGTTTGGACACCATGGATCACACAGCAGGAAATAAGGTGAGACGGAGGAAACGATCCATTTGCCCTGATGCACTTAGTGACTTGACTTTTTTTCAAAAAAGACCCCAAAAGTATCTTGGAATGTCTTGAAATTGTACACAGTCATAGTCAAGCATGCCCTGAACAAGAATCCGTTGAATATATTTGCATATCTCTTGAGGAATATTTTTAATGAATTTTTGAAAATCAGGAAAGCGATCCATGCACTTAGGCAGTGACTTAACTTTTTCGTCAAAAAAGACCCCAAAAGTATCTTGGAATGTCTTGAAATTGTGCACAGTCATAGTCAAGCATGCCCTGAACAAGAATCCGTTGAATATATTTGCATATCTCTTGAAGAATATTTTTAATGAATTTTTGAAAATCCGGAAAGCTATCCATGCACTTGGACATTCCAAGTAATTTGGAATGTCTTGAAATTGTACTCAGTCATAGTCAACGACGCCCTGAACAAGAATCTATTGAAAATATTTGCATATCTCTTAAGGAATATTTTTAATGAATTTTTGAAAATGAGGAATTTCTGTGCACTTAGGCAGTGACTTAACTTTTTATTCAAAAAAGACCCCAAAAGTATCTTGGAATGTCTTGAAATTGTACACAGTCATAGTCAAGCATGCCCTGAACAAGAATCCGTTGAATATATTTGCATATCTCTTGAAGAATATTTTTAATGAACTTTTGAAAATCAGGAAAGCGATCCATGTACCTGGACATTCAAAGTATGTTGGAATGTCTTGAAATTGTACTCGGTCATAGTCAACGACGCCCTGAACAAGAATCCGTTGAAAATATTTGCATATCGCTTAAGGAATATTTTTAATGAATTTTTGAAAATCAGGAAAGCGATCCATGCACTTAGGCAGTGACTTAACTTTTTCGTCAAAAAAGACCCCAAAAGTATCTTGGAATGTCTTGAAATTGTACACAGTCATAGTCAAGCATGCCCTGAACAAGAATCCGTTGAATATATTTGCATATCTCTTGATGAATATTTTTAATGAACTTTTGAAAATCAGGAAAGCGATCCATGCACTTGGACATTCCAAGTATGTTGGAATGTCTTGAAATTGTACTCGGTCATAGTCAAGAATGCCCTGAACAAGAATCCGTTGAAAATATTTGCATATCGCTTAAGGAATATTTTTAATGAATTTTTGAAAATCAGGAAAGCGATCCATGCACTTAGGCAGTGACTTAACTTTTTTGTCAAAAAAGACCCCAAAAGTATCTTGGAATGTCTTGAAATTGTACACAGTCATAGTCAAGCATGCCCTGAACAAGAATCCGTTGAATATATTTGCATATCTCTTGAAGAATATTTTTAATGAATTTTTGAAAATCTGAAAAGCGATCCATGCACTTGGACATTCCAAGTATGTTGGAATGTCTTGAAATTGTACTCAGTCATAGTCAACGACGCCCTGAACAAGAATCAATTGAAAATATTTGCATATCTCTTAAGGAATATTTTTAATGAATTTTTGAAAATGAGGAAAGTCTGTGCACTTAGGCAGTGACTTAACTTTTTATTCAAAAAAGACCCCAAAAGTATCTTGGAATGTCTTGAAATTGTACACAGTCATAGTCAAGCATGCCCTGAACAAGAATCCGTTGAATATATTTGCATATCTCTTGAAGAATATTTTTAATGAACTTTTGAAAATCAGGAAAGCGATCCATGCACTTGGACATTCCAAGTATGTTGGAATGTCTTGAAATTGTACTCAGTCATAGTCACAACGCCCTGAACAAGAATCCGTTGAAAATATTTGCATATCGTTTAAGGAATATTTTTAAAGAATTTCTGAAAATCAGGAAAGCGATCCATGCACTTAGGCAGTGACTTAACTTTTTCGTCAAAAAAGACCCCAAAAGTATCTTGGAATGTCTTGAAATTGTACACAGTCATAGTCAAGAATGCCCTGAACAAGAATCCGTTGAATATATTTGCATATCTCTTGAAGAATATTTTTAATGAATTTTTGAAAATCCGGAAAGCGATCCATGCACTTGGACATTCCAAGTATGTTGGAATGTCTTGAAATTGTACTCGGTCATAGTCAACGACGCCCTGAACAAGAATCCATTGAAA